>NC_074700.1:13531625-13645377 GCF_029448725.1 Salvelinus fontinalis | reverse complement strand
TATAACTATTGTATCAGAATACTATTATTATAACAATTGTATCAGGATACTATAGCAGAGTTATGATAACTGTTGTATCAGAATACTATAGCAGAGTTATGATAACTATTGTATCAGAATACTATAGCAGATGCATTATAACTATTGTATCAGAATACTATTATTATAACTATTGTATCAGAATACTATAGCAGAGTTATGATAACTATTGTATCAGAACACTATAGCAGATGCATTATAACTATTGTATCAGAATACTATAGCAGAGTTATTATATCTATTGTATCAGAATACTATAGCAGAGTTATTATAACTATTGTATCAGAATACTATAGCAGAGTTATTATAACTATTGTATCAGAATACTATAGCAGAGTCATTATAACTATTGTATCAGAATACTATTATTATAACTATTGTATCAGAATACTATTATTATAACTATTTTATCAAAATACTATAGCAGAGTTATTATACCTATTGTATCAGAATACTATAGCAGAGTTATTATAACTATTGTATCAGAATACTATAGCAGAGTCATTATAACTATTGTATCAGAATACTATTATTATAACTATTGTATCAGAATACTATAGCAGAGTTATTATAACTATTGTATCAGAATACTATAGCAGAGTTATTATAACTATTGTATCAGAATACTATAGCAGAGTTATTATAACTATTGTATCAGAATACTATAGCAGAGTTATTATAACTATTGTATCAGAATACTATAGCAGAGTCATTATAACTATTGTATCAGAATACTATTATTATAACTATTGTATCAGAATACTATTATTATAACTATTTTATCAAAATACTATAGCATAGTTATTATACCTATTGTATCAGAATACTATAGCAGAGTTATTATAACTATTGTATCAGAATACTATAGCAGAGTCATTATAACTATTGTATCAGAATACTATCATTATAACTATTGTATCAGAATACTATAGCAGAGTCATTATAACTATTGTATCAGAATACTATTATTATAACTATTGTATCAGAATACTATAGCAGAGTTATTATAACTATTGTATCAGAATACTATTATTATAACAATTGTATCAGGATACTATAGCAGAGTTATTATAACTATTGTATCAGAATACTATAGCAGAGTTATTATAACTATTGTATCAGAATACTATAGCAGGGTTATTATAACTATTGTATCAGAATACTCTAGCAGAGTCATTATAACTATTGTATCAGAATACTATCATTATAACTATTGTATCAGAATACTATAGCAGAGTCATTATAACTATTGTATCAGAATACTATTATTATAACTATTGTATCAGAATACTATAGCAGAGTTATTATAACTATTGTATCAGAATACTATTATTATAACAATTGTATCAGGATACTATAGCAGAGTTATTATAACTATTGTATCAGAATACTATAGCAGAGTTATTATAACTATTGTATCAGAATACTATTATTATAACTATTGTATCAAAATACTATAGCAGAGTTATTATAACTATTGTATCAGAATACTATAGCAGAGTCATTATAACTATTGTATCAGAATATTATTATTATAACTATTGTATCAGAATACTATAGCAGAGTTATTATAACTATTGTATCAGAATACTATAGCAGAGTTATTATAACTATTGTATCAGAATACTATTATTATAACAATTGTATCAGGATACTATAGCAGAGTTATGATAACTGTTGTATCAGAATACTATAGCAGAGTTATGATAACTATTGTATCAGAATACTATAGCAGATGCATTATAACTATTGTATCAGAATACTATAGCAGAGTTATTATAACTATTGTATCAGAATACTATAGCAGAGTTATTATAACTATTGTATCAGAATACTATAGCAGAGTTATTATAACTATTGTATCAGAATACTATAGCAGAGTTATTATAACTATTGTATCAGAATACTATAGCAGAGTTATTATAACTATTGTATCAGAATACTATAGCAGAGTCATTATAACTATTGTATCAAAATACTATAGCAGAGTTATTATAACTATTGTATCAGAATACTATAGCAGAGTTATTATAACTATTGTATCAGAATACTATAGCAGAGTTATTATAACTATTGTATCAGAATACTATAGCAGAGTTATTATAACTATTGTATCAGAATAGTATAGCAGAGTTATTATAACTATTGTATCAGAAACTATAGCAGAGTCATTATAACTATTGTATCAGAATACTATTATTATAACTATTGTATCAGAATACTATAGCAGAGTTATCATAACTATTGTATCAGAATACTATTATTATAACTATTTTATCAAAATACTATAGCAGAGTCATTATAACTATTGTATCAGAATACTATAGCAGAGTTATTATAACTATTGTATCAGAATACTATAGCAGAGTCATTATAACTATTGTATCAGAATACTATAGCAGAGTCATTATAACTATTGTATCAGAATACTATAGCAGAGTCATTATAACTATTGTATCAGAATACTTTAGCAGAGTCATTATAACTATTGTATCAAAATACTATAGCAGAGTTATTATAACTATTGTATCAGAATACTATAGCAGAGTTATTATAACTATTGTATCAGAATACTATAGCAGAGTCATTATAACTATTGTATCAGAATACTATTATTATAACTATTGTATCAGAATACTATAGCAGAGTTATTATAACTATTGTATCAGAATATTATAGCAGAGTTATTATAACTATTGTATCAGAATACTATAGCAGAGTCATTATAACTATTGTATCAGCATACTATTATTATAACTATTGTATCAGAATACTATAGCAGAGTTATTATAACTATTGTATCAGAATACTATAGCAGAGTCATTATAACTATTGTATCAGAAAACTATCATTATAACTATTGTATCAGAATACTATAGCAGAGTCATTATAACTATTGTATCAGAATACTATTATTATAACTATTGTATCAAAATACTATAGCAGAGTTATTATAACTATTGTATCAGAATACTATAGCAGATGCATTATAACTATTGTATCAGAATACTATTATTATAACTATTGTATCAGAATACTATAGCAGAGTTATTATAACTATTGTATCAGAATACTATTATTATAACAATTGTATCAGGATACTATAGCAGAGTTATTATAACTATTGTATCAGAATACTATAGCAGAGTTATTATAACTATTGTATCAGAATACTATAGCAGGGTTATTATAACTATTGTATCAGAATACTATTATTATAACTATTGTATCAAAATACTATAGCAGAGTTATAATAACTATTGTATCAGAATACTATAGCAGAGTCATTATAACTATTGTATCAGAATATTATTATTATAACTATTGTATCAGAATACTATAGCAGAGTTATTATAACTATTGTATCAGAATACTATAGCAGAGTTATTATAACTATTGTATCAGAATACTATTATTATAACAATTGTATCAGGATACTATAGCAGAGTTATGATAACTGTTGTATCAGAATACTATAGCAGAGTTATGATAACTATTGTATCAGAATACTATAGCAGATGCATTATAACTATTGTATCAGAATACTATAGCAGAGTTATTATAACTATTGTATCAGAATACTATAGCAGAGTTATTATAACTATTGTATCAGAATACTATAGCAGAGTTATTATAACTATTGTATCAGAATACTATTATTATAACAATTGTATCAGGATACTATAGCAGAGTTATGATAACTGTTGTATCAGAATACTATAGCAGAGTTATGATAACTATTGTATCAGAATACTATAGCAGATGCATTATAACTATTGTATCAGAATACTATTATTATAACTATTGTATCAGAATACTATAGCAGAGTTATGATAACTATTGTATCAGAACACTATAGCAGATGCATTATAACTATTGTATCAGAATACTATAGCAGAGTTATTATATCTATTGTATCAGAATACTATAGCAGAGTTATTA
Source organism: Salvelinus fontinalis (assembly GCF_029448725.1). Taxonomy (NCBI): domain Eukaryota; kingdom Metazoa; phylum Chordata; class Actinopteri; order Salmoniformes; family Salmonidae; genus Salvelinus; species Salvelinus fontinalis. The sequence continues at coordinate 13,641,396 of NC_074700.1, read as the reverse complement.
TAACTATTGTATCAGAATACTATAGCAGAGTTATTATAACTATTGTATCAGAATACTATAGCAGAGTCATTATAACTATTGTATCAGAATACTATTATTATAACTATTGTATCAGAATACTATTATTATAACTATTTTATCAAAATACTATAGCAGAGTTATTATACCTATTGTATCAGAATACTATAGCAGAGTTATTATAACTATTGTATCAGAATACTATAGCAGAGTCATTATAACTATTGTATCAGAATACTATTATTATAACTATTGTATCAGAATACTATAGCAGAGTTATTATAACTATTGTATCAGAATACTATAGCAGAGTTATTATAACTATTGTATCAGAATACTATAGCAGAGTTATTATAACTATTGTATCAGAATACTATAGCAGAGTTATTATAACTATTGTATCAGAATACTATAGCAGAGTCATTATAACTATTGTATCAGAATACTATTATTATAACTATTGTATCAGAATACTATTATTATAACTATTTTATCAAAATACTATAGCATAGTTATTATACCTATTGTATCAGAATACTATAGCAGAGTTATTATAACTATTGTATCAGAATACTATAGCAGAGTCATTATAACTATTGTATCAGAATACTATCATTATAACTATTGTATCAGAATACTATAGCAGAGTCATTATAACTATTGTATCAGAATACTATTATTATAACTATTGTATCAGAATACTATAGCAGAGTTATTATAACTATTGTATCAGAATACTATTATTATAACAATTGTATCAGGATACTATAGCAGAGTTATTATAACTATTGTATCAGAATACTATAGCAGAGTTATTATAACTATTGTATCAGAATACTATAGCAGGGTTATTATAACTATTGTATCAGAATACTCTAGCAGAGTCATTATAACTATTGTATCAGAATACTATCATTATAACTATTGTATCAGAATACTATAGCAGAGTCATTATAACTATTGTATCAGAATACTATTATTATAACTATTGTATCAGAATACTATAGCAGAGTTATTATAACTATTGTATCAGAATACTATTATTATAACAATTGTATCAGGATACTATAGCAGAGTTATTATAACTATTGTATCAGAATACTATAGCAGAGTTATTATAACTATTGTATCAGAATACTATTATTATAACTATTGTATCAAAATACTATAGCAGAGTTATTATAACTATTGTATCAGAATACTATAGCAGAGTCATTATAACTATTGTATCAGAATATTATTATTATAACTATTGTATCAGAATACTATAGCAGAGTTATTATAACTATTGTATCAGAATACTATAGCAGAGTTATTATAACTATTGTATCAGAATACTATTATTATAACAATTGTATCAGGATACTATAGCAGAGTTATGATAACTGTTGTATCAGAATACTATAGCAGAGTTATGATAACTATTGTATCAGAATACTATAGCAGATGCATTATAACTATTGTATCAGAATACTATAGCAGAGTTATTATAACTATTGTATCAGAATACTATAGCAGAGTTATTATAACTATTGTATCAGAATACTATAGCAGAGTTATTATAACTATTGTATCAGAATACTATAGCAGAGTTATTATAACTATTGTATCAGAATACTATAGCAGAGTTATTATAACTATTGTATCAGAATACTATTATTATAACTATTGTATCAGAATACTATTATTATAACTATTTTATCAAAATACTATAGCATAGTTATTATACCTATTGTATCAGAATACTATAGCAGAGTTATTATAACTATTGTATCAGAATACTATAGCAGAGTCATTATAACTATTGTATCAGAATATTATTATTATAACTATTGTATCAGAATACTATAGCAGAGTCATTATAACTATTGTATCAGAATACTATAGCAGAGTTATTATAACTATTGTATCAGAATACTATAGCAGAGTCATTATAACTATTGTATCAGAATACTATAGCAGAGTTATTATAACTATTGTATCAGAATACTATAGCAGAGTCATTATAACTATTGTATCAAAATACTATAGCAGAGTTATTATAACTATTGTATCAGAATACTATAGCAGAGTTATTATAACTATTGTATCAGAATACTATAGCAGAGTTATTATAACTATTGTATCAGAATACTATAGCAGATTTATTATAACTATTGTATCAGAATAGTATAGCAGAGTTATTATAACTATTGTATCAGAAACTATAGCAGAGTCATTATAACTATTGTATCAGAATACTATTATTATAACTATTGTATCAGAATACTATAGCAGAGTTATCATAACTATTGTATCAGAATACTATTATTATAACTATTTTATCAAAATACTATAGCAGAGTCATTATAACTATTGTATCAGAATACTATAGCAGAGTTATTATAACTATTGTATCAGAATACTATAGCAGAGTCATTATAACTATTGTATCAGAATACTATAGCAGAGTCATTATAACTATTGTATCAGAATACTATAGCAGAGTCATTATAACTATTGTATCAGAATACTTTAGCAGAGTCATTATAACTATTGTATCAAAATACTATAGCAGAGTTATTATAACTATTGTATCAGAATACTATAGCAGAGTTATTATAACTATTGTATCAGAATACTATAGCAGAGTCATTATAACTATTGTATCAGAATACTATTATTATAACTATTGTATCAGAATACTATAGCAGAGTTATTATAACTATTGTATCAGAATATTATAGCAGAGTTATTATAACTATTGTATCAGAATACTATAGCAGAGTCATTATAACTATTGTATCAGCATACTATTATTATAACTATTGTATCAGAATACTATAGCAGAGTTATTATAACTATTGTATCAGAATACTATAGCAGAGTCATTATAACTATTGTATCAGAAAACTATCATTATAACTATTGTATCAGAATACTATAGCAGAGTCATTATAACTATTGTATCAGAATACTATTATTATAACTATTGTATCAAAATACTATAGCAGAGTTATTATAACTATTGTATCAGAATACTATAGCAGAGTCATTATAACTATTGTATCAGAATATTATTATTATAACTATTGTATCAGAATACTATAGCAGAGTTATTATAACTATTGTATCAGAATACTATAGCAGAGTTATTATAACTATTGTATCAGAATACTATTATTATAACAATTGTATCAGGATACTATAGCAGAGTTATGATAACTGTTGTATCAGAATACTATAGCAGAGTTATGATAACTATTGTATCAGAATACTATAGCAGATGCATTATAACTATTGTATCAGAATACTATTATTATAACTATTGTATCAGAATACTATAGCAGAGTTATTATAACTATTGTATCAGAATACTATTATTATAACAATTGTATCAGGATACTATAGCAGAGTTATTATAACTATTGTATCAGAATACTATAGCAGAGTTATTATAACTATTGTATCAGAATACTATAGCAGGGTTATTATAACTATTGTATCAGAATACTATTATTATAACTATTGTATCAAAATACTATAGCAGAGTTATTATAACTATTGTATCAGAATACTATAGCAGAGTTATTATAACTATTGTATCAGAATACTATTATTATAACAATTGTATCAGGATACTATAGCAGAGTTATGATAACTGTTGTATCAGAATACTATAGCAGAGTTATGATAACTATTGTATCAGAATACTATAGCAGATGCATTATAACTATTGTATCAGAATACTATAGCAGAGTTATTATAACTATTGTATCAGAATACTATAGCAGAGTTATTATAACTATTGTATCAGAATACTATAGCAGAGTTATTATAACTATTGTATCAGAATACTATTATTATAACAATTGTATCAGGATACTATAGCAGAGTTATGATAACTGTTGTATCAGAATACTATAGCAGAGTTATGATAACTATTGTATCAGAATACTATAGCAGATGCATTATAACTATTGTATCAGAATACTATTATTATAACTATTGTATCAGAATACTATAGCAGAGTTATTATAACTATTGTATCAGAATACTATAGCAGAGTTATTATAACTATTGTATCAGAATACTATAGCAGAGTTATTATAACTATTGTATCAGAATACTATAGCAGAGTTATTATAACTATTGTATCAGAATACTATAGCAGAGTTATTATAACTATTGTATCAGAATACTATAGCAGAGTCATTATAACTATTGTATCAGAATACTATTATTATAACTATTGTATCAGAATACTATTATTATAACTATTTTATCAAAATACTATAGCAGAGTTATTATACCTATTGTATCAGAATACTATAGCAGAGTTATTATAACTATTGTATCAGAATACTATAGCAGAGTCATTATAACTATTGTATCAGAATACTATTATTATAACTATTGTATCAGAATACTATAGCAGAGTTATTATAACTATTGTATCAGAATACTATAGCAGAGTTATTATAACTATTGTATCAGAATACTATAGCAGAGTTATTATAACTATTGTATCAGAATACTATAGCAGAGTTATTATAACTATTGTATCAGAATACTATAGCAGAGTCATTATAACTATTGTATCAGAATACTATTATTATAACTATTGTATCAGAATACTATTATTATAACTATTTTATCAAAATACTATAGCATAGTTATTATACCTATTGTATCAGAATACTATAGCAGAGTTATTATAACTATTGTATCAGAATACTATAGCAGAGTCATTATAACTATTGTATCAGAATACTATCATTATAACTATTGTATCAGAATACTATAGCAGAGTCATTATAACTATTGTATCAGAATACTATTATTATAACTATTGTATCAGAATACTATAGCAGAGTTATTATAACTATTGTATCAGAATACTATTATTATAACAATTGTATCAGGATACTATAGCAGAGTTATTATAACTATTGTATCAGAATACTATAGCAGAGTTATTATAACTATTGTATCAGAATACTATAGCAGGGTTATTATAACTATTGTATCAGAATACTCTAGCAGAGTCATTATAACTATTGTATCAGAATACTATCATTATAACTATTGTATCAGAATACTATAGCAGAGTCATTATAACTATTGTATCAGAATACTATTATTATAACTATTGTATCAGAATACTATAGCAGAGTTATTATAACTATTGTATCAGAATACTATTATTATAACAATTGTATCAGGATACTATAGCAGAGTTATTATAACTATTGTATCAGAATACTATAGCAGAGTTATTATAACTATTGTATCAGAATACTATTATTATAACTATTGTATCAAAATACTATAGCAGAGTTATTATAACTATTGTATCAGAATACTATAGCAGAGTCATTATAACTATTGTATCAGAATATTATTATTATAACTATTGTATCAGAATACTATAGCAGAGTTATTATAACTATTGTATCAGAATACTATAGCAGAGTTATTATAACTATTGTATCAGAATACTATTATTATAACAATTGTATCAGGATACTATAGCAGAGTTATGATAACTGTTGTATCAGAATACTATAGCAGAGTTATGATAACTATTGTATCAGAATACTATAGCAGATGCATTATAACTATTGTATCAGAATACTATTATTATAACTATTGTATCAGAATACTATAGCAGAGTTATTATAACTATTGTATCAGAATACTATTATTATAACAATTGTATCAGGATACTATAGCAGAGTTATTATAACTATTGTATCAGAATACTATAGCAGAGTTATTATAACTATTGTATCAGAATACTATAGCAGGGTTATTATAACTATTGTATCAGAATACTATTATTATAACTATTGTATCAAAATACTATAGCAGAGTTATTATAACTATTGTATCAGAATACTATAGCAGAGTCATTATAACTATTGTATCAGAATATTATTATTATAACTATTGTATCAGAATACTATAGCAGAGTTATTATAACTATTGTATCAGAATACTATAGCAGAGTTATTATAACTATTGTATCAGAATACTATTATTATAACAATTGTATCAGGATACTATAGCAGAGTTATGATAACTGTTGTATCAGAATACTATAGCAGAGTTATGATAACTATTGTATCAGAATACTATAGCAGATGCATTATAACTATTGTATCAGAATACTATAGCAGAGTTATTATAACTATTGTATCAGAATACTATAGCAGAGTTATTATAACTATTGTATCAGAATACTATAGCAGAGTTATTATAACTATTGTATCAGAATACTATAGCAGAGTCATTATAACTATTGTATCAGAATACTATTATTATAACTATTGTATCAGAATACTATTATTATAACTATTTTATCAAAATACTATAGCAGAGTTATTATACCTATTGTATCAGAATACTATAGCAGAGTTATTATAACTATTGTATCAGAATACTATAGCAGAGTCATTATAACTATTGTATCAGAATACTATTATTATAACTATTGTATCAGAATACTATAGCAGAGTTATTATAACTATTGTATCAGAATACTATAGCAGAGTTATTATAACTATTGTATCAGAATACTATAGCAGAGTTATTATAACTATTGTATCAGAATACTATAGCAGAGTTATTATAACTATTGTATCAGAATACTATAGCAGAGTCATTATAACTATTGTATCAGAATACTATTATTATAACTATTGTATCAGAATACTATTATTATAACTATTTTATCAAAATACTATAGCATAGTTATTATACCTATTGTATCAGAATACTATAGCAGAGTTATTATAACTATTGTATCAGAATACTATAGCAGAGTCATTATAACTATTGTATCAGAATACTATAGCAGAGTTATTATAACTATTGTATCAAAATACTATAGCAGAGTTATTATAACTATTGTATCAGAATACTATAGCAGAGTTATTATAACTATTGTATCAGAATACTATAGCAGAGTTATTATAACTATTGTATCAGAATACTATAGCAGAGTTATTATAACTATTGTATCAGAATAGTATAGCAGAGTTATTATAACTATTGTATCAGAATACTATAGCAGAGTCATTATAACTATTGTATCAGAATACTATTATTATAACTATTGTATCAGAATACTATAGCAGAGTTATTATAACTATTGTATCAGAATACTATTATTATAACTATTTTATCAAAATACTATAGCAGAGTTATTATACCTATTGTATCAGAATACTATAGCAGAGTTATTATAACTATTGTATCAGAATACTATAGCAGAGTCATTATAACTATTGTATCAGAATACTATAGCAGAGTCATTATAACTATTGTATCAGAATACTATAGCAGAGTCATTATAACTATTGTATCAGAATACTATAGCAGAGTTATTATAACTATTGTATCAGAATACTATAGCAGAGTTATTATAACTATTGTATCAGAATACTATAGCAGAGTCATTATAACTATTGTATCAGAATACTATTATTATAACTATTGTATCAGAATACTATTATTATAACTATTTTATCAAAATACTATAGCATAGTTATTATACCTATTGTATCAGAATACTATAGCAGAGTTATTATAACTATTGTATCAGAATACTATTATTATAACTATTGTATCAGAATACTATAGCAGAGTTATTATAACTATTGTATCAGAATACTATTATTATAACTATTTTATCAAAATACTATAGCAGAGTTATTATACCTATTGTATCAGAATACTATAGCAGAGTTATTATAACTATTGTATCAGAATACTATAGCAGAGTCATGATAACTATTGTATCAGAACACTATAGCAGATGCATTATAACTATTGTATCAGAATACTATAGCAGAGTTATTATAACTATTGTATCAGAATACTATAGCAGAGTTATTATAACTATTGTATCAGAATACTATAGCAGAGTTATTATAACTATTGTATCAGAATACTATAGCAGAGTCTATTATAACTATTGTATCAGAATACTATTATTATAACTATTTTATCAAAATACTATAGCAGAGTTATTATACCTATTGTATCAGAATACTATAGCAGAGTTATTATAACTATTGTATCAGAATACTATAGCAGAGTCATTATAACTATTGTATCAGAATACTATTATTATAACTATTGTATCAGAATACTATAGCAGAGTTATTATAACTATTGTATCAGAATACTATAGCAGAGTTATTATAACTATTGTATCAGAATACTATAGCAGAGTTATTATAACTATTGTATCAGAATACTATAGCAGAGTTATTATAACTATTGTATCAGAATACTATAGCAGAGTCATTATAACTATTGTATCAGAATACTATTATTATAACTATTGTATCAGAATACTATTATTATAACTATTTTATCAAAATACTATAGCAGAGTTATTATACCTATTGTATCAGAATACTATAGCAGAGTTATTATAACTATTGTATCAGAATACTATAGCAGTCATTATAACTATTGTATCAGAATACTATTATTATAACTATTGTATCAGAATACTATAGCAGAGTTATTATAACTATTGTATCAGAATACTATTATTATAACTATTTTATCAAAATACTATAGCAGAGTTATTATACCTATTGTATCAGAATACTATAGCAGAGTTATTATAACTATTGTATCAGAATACTATAGCAGAGTCATTATAACTATTGTATCAGAATACTATAGCAGAGTCATTATAACTATTGTATCAGAATACTATAGCAGAGTTATTATAACTATTGTATCAGAATACTATAGCAGAGTTATTATAACTATTGTATCAGAATACTATAGCAGAGTTATTATAACTATTGTATCAGAATACTATAGCAGAGTCATTATAACTATTGTATCAGAATACTATTATTATAACTATTGTATCAGAATACTATAGCAGAGTTATTATAACTATTGTATCAGAATACTATAGCAGAGTTATTATAACTATTGTATCAGAATACTATTATTATAACTATTGTATCAGAATACTATAGCAGAGTTATTATAACTATTGTATCAGAATACTATTATTATAACTATTTTATCAAAATACTATAGCAGAGTTATTATACCTATTGTATCAGAATACTATAGCAGAGTTATTATAACTATTGTATCAGAATACTATAGCAGAGTCATTATAACTATTGTATCAGAATACTATAGCAGAGTCATTATAACTATTGTATCAGAATACTATAGCAGAGTTATTATAACTATTGTATCAGAATACTATAGCAGAGTTATTATAACTATTGTATCAGAATACTATAGCAGAGTTATTATAACTATTGTATCAGAATACTATAGCAGAGTCATTATAACTATTGTATCAGAATACTATTATTATAACTATTGTATCAGAATACTATTATTATAACTATTTTATCAAAATACTATAGCAGAGTTATTATACCTATTGTATCAGAATACTATAGCAGAGTTATTATAACTATTGTATCAGAATACTATAGCAGAGTCATTATAACTATTGTATCAGAATACTATTATTATAACTATTGTATCAGAATACTATAGCAGAGTTATTATAACTATTGTATCAGAATACTATAGCAGAGTTATTATAACTATTGTATCAGAATACTATAGCAGAGTTATTATAACTATTGTATCAGAATACTATAGCAGAGTTATTATAACTATTGTATCAGAATACTATAGCAGAGTCATTATAACTATTGTATCAGAATACTATTATTATAACTATTGTATCAGAATACTATTATTATAACTATTTTATCAAAATACTATAGCAGAGTTATTATAACTATTGTATCAGAATACTATTATTATAACTATTTTATCAAAATACTATAGCAGAGTTATTATACCTATTGTATCAGAATACTATAGCAGAGTCATTATAACTATTGTATCAGAATACTATCATTATAACTATTGTATCAGAATACTATAGCAGAGTCATTATAACTATTGTATCAGAATACTATAGCAGAGTTATTATAACTATTGTATCAGAATACTATAGCAGATGCATTATAACTATTGTATCAGAATACTATAGCAGAGTTATTATAACTATTGTATCAGAATACTATAGCAGAGTTATTATAACTATTGTATCAGAATACTATAGCAGGGTTATTATAACTATTGTATCAGAATACTCTAGCAGAGTCATTATAACTATTGTATCAGAATACTATCATTATAACTATTGTATCAGAATACTATAGCAGAGTCATTATAACTATTGTATCAGAATACTATTATTATAACTATTGTATCAGAATACTATAGCAGAGTTATTATAACTATTGTATCAGAATACTATTATTATAACAATTGTATCAGGATACTATAGCAGAGTTATTATAACTATTGTATCAGAATACTGTAGCAGAGTTATTATAACTATTGTATCAGAATACTATTATTATAACTATTGTATCAAAATACTATAGCAGAGTTATTATAACCATTGTATCAGGATACTATAGCAGAGTCATTACAACTATTGTATCAGAATATTATTATTATAACTATTGTATCAGAATACTATAGCAGAGTTATTATAACTATTGTATCAGAATACTATAGCAGAGTTATTATAACTATTGTATCAGAATAGTATTATTATAACAATTGTATCAGGATACTATAGCAGAGTTATGATAACTGTTGTATCAGAATACTATAGCAGAGTTATGATAACTATTGTATCAGAATACTATAGCAGATGCATTATAACTATTGTATCAGAATACTATAGCAGAGTTATTATAACTATTGTATCAGAATACTATAGCAGAGTTATTATAACTATTGTATCAGAATACTATAGCAGAGTTATTATAACTATTGTATCAGAATACTATAGCAGAGTCATTATAACTATTGTATCAGAATACTATTATTATAACTATTGTATCAGAATACTATTATTATAACTATTTTATCAAAATACTATAGCAGAGTTATTATACCTATTGTATCAGAATACTATAGCAGAGTTATTATAACTATTGTATCAGAATACTATAGCAGAGTCATTATAACTATTGTATCAGAATACTATTATTATAACTATTGTATCAGAATACTATAGCAGAGTTATTATAACTATTGTATCAGAATACTATAGCAGAGTTATTATAACTATTGTATCAGAATACAATAGCAGAGTTATTATAACTATTGTATCAGAATACTATAGCAGAGTTATTATAACTATTGTATCAGAATACTATAGCAGAGTCATTATAACTATTGTATCAGAATACTATTATTATAACTATTGTATCAGAATACTATTATTATAACTATTTTATCAAAATACTATAGCATAGTTATTATACCTATTGTATCAGAATACTATAGCAGAGTTATTATAACTATTGTATCAGAATACTATAGCAGAGTCATTATAACTATTGTATCAGAATACTATAGCAGAGTTATTATAACTATTGTATCAAAATACTATAGCAGAGTTATTATAACTATTGTATCAGAATACTATAGCAGAGTTATTATAACTATTGTATCAGAATACTATAGCAGAGTTATTATAACTATTGTATCAGAATACTATAGCAGAGTTATTATAACTATTGTATCAGAATAGTATAGCAGAGTTATTATAACTATTGTATCAGAATACTATAGCAGAGTCATTATAACTATTGTATCAGAATACTATTATTATAACTATTGTATCAGAATACTATAGCAGAGTTATTATAACTATTGTATCAGAATACTATTATTATAACTATTTTATCAAAATACTATAGCAGAGTTATTATACCTATTGTATCAGAATACTATAGCAGAGTTATTATAACTATTGTATCAGAATACTATAGCAGAGTCATTATAACTATTGTATCAGAATACTATAGCAGAGTCATTATAACTATTGTATCAGAATACTATAGCAGAGTCATTATAACTATTGTATCAGAATACTATAGCAGAGTTATTATAACTATTGTATCAGAATACTATAGCAGAGTCATTATAACTATTGTATCAGAATACTATAGCAGAGTTATTATAACTATTGTATCAGAATACTATAGCAGAGTCATTATAACTATTGTATCAAAATACTATAGCAGAGTTATTATAACTATTGTATCAGAATACTATAGCAGAGTTATTATAACTATTGTATCAGAATACTATAGCAGAGTTATTATAACTATTGTATCAGAATACTATAGCAGAGTTATTATAACTATTGTTTCAGAATAGTATAGCAGAGTTATTATAACTATTGTATCAGAATACTATAGCAGAGTCATTATAACTATTGTATCAGAATACTATTATTATAACTATTGTATCAGAATACTATAGCAGAGTTATTATAACTATTGTATCAGAATACTATTATTATAACTATTTTATCAAAATACTATAGCAGAGTTATTATACCTATTGTATCAGAATACTATAGCAGAGTTATTATAACTATTGTATCAGAATACTATAGCAGGGTTATTATAACTATTGTATCAGAATACTATTATTATAACTATTGTATCAAAATACTATAGCAGAGTTATTATAACTATTGTATCAGAATACTATAGCAGAGTCATTATAACTATTGTATCAGAATATTATTATTATAACTATTGTATCAGAATACTATAGCAGAGTTATTATAACTATTGTATCAGAATACTATAGCAGAGTTATTATAACTATTGTATCAGAATACTATTATTATAACAATTGTATCAGGATACTATAGCAGAGTTATGATAACTGTTGTATCAGAATACTATAGCAGAGTTATGATAACTATTGTATCAGAATACTATAGCAGATGCATTATAACTATTGTATCAGAATACTATTATTATAACTATTGTATCAGAATACTATAGCAGAGTTATTATAACTATTGTATCAGAATACTATTATTATAACAATTGTATCAGGATACTATAGCAGAGTTATTATAACTATTGTATCAGAATACTATAGCAGAGTTATTATAACTATTGTATCAGAATACTATAGCAGGGTTATTATAACTATTGTATCAGAATACTATTATTATAACTATTGTATCAAAATACTATAGCAGAGTTATTATAACTATTGTATCAGAATACTATAGCAGAGTCATTATAACTATTGTATCAGAATATTATTATTATAACTATTGTATCAGAATACTATAGCAGAGTTATTATAACTATTGTATCAGAATACTATAGCAGAGTTATTATAACTATTGTATCAGAATACTATTATTATAACAATTGTATCAGGATACTATAGCAGAGTTATGATAACTGTTGTATCAGAATACTATAGCAGAGTTATGATAACTATTGTATCAGAATACTATAGCAGATGCATTATAACTATTGTATCAGAATACTATAGCAGAGTTATTATAACTATTGTATCAGAATACTATAGCAGAGTTATTATAACTATTGTATCAGAATACTATAGCAGAGTTATTATAACTATTGTATCAGAATACTATAGCAGAGTCATTATAACTATTGTATCAGAATACTATTATTATAACTATTGTATCAGAATACTATTATTATAACTATTTTATCAAAATACTATAGCAGAGTTATTATACCTATTGTATCAGAATACTATAGCAGAGTTATTATAACTATTGTATCAGAATACTATAGCAGAGTCATTATAACTATTGTATCAGAATACTATTATTATAACTATTGTATCAGAATACTATAGCAGAGTTATTATAACTATTGTATCAGAATACTATAGCAGAGTTATTATAACTATTGTATCAGAATACTATAGCAGAGTTATTATAACTATTGTATCAGAATACTATAGCAGAGTTATTATAACTATTGTATCAGAATACTATAGCAGAGTCATTATAACTATTGTATCAGAATACTATTATTATAACTATTGTATCAGAATACTATTATTATAACTATTTTATCAAAATACTATAGCATAGTTATTATACCTATTGTATCAGAATACTATAGCAGAGTTATTATAACTATTGTATCAGAATACTATAGCAGAGTCATTATAACTATTGTATCAGAATACTATAGCAGAGTTATTATAACTATTGTATCAAAATACTATAGCAGAGTTATTATAACTATTGTATCAGAATACTATAGCAGAGTTATTATAACTATTGTATCAGAATACTATAGCAGAGTTATTATAACTATTGTATCAGAATACTATAGCAGAGTTATTATAACTATTGTATCAGAATAGTATAGCAGAGTTATTATAACTATTGTATCAGAATACTATAGCAGAGTCATTATAACTATTGTATCAGAATACTATTATTATAACTATTGTATCAGAATACTATAGCAGAGTTATTATAACTATTGTATCAGAATACTATTATTATAACTATTTTATCAAAATACTATAGCAGAGTTATTATACCTATTGTATCAGAATACTATAGCAGAGTTATTATAACTATTGTATCAGAATACTATAGCAGAGTCATTATAACTATTGTATCAGAATACTATGCTATTATAACTATTGTATCAGAATACTATAGCAGAGTCATTATAACTATTGTATCAGAATACTATAGCAGAGTTATTATAACTATTGTATCAGAATACTATAGCAGAGTCATTATAACTATTGTATCAGAATACTATAGCAGAGTTATTATAACTATTGTATCAGAATACTATAGCAGAGTTATTATAACTATTGTATCAGAATACTATAGCAGAGTTATTATAACTATTGTATCAGAATACTATAGCAGAGTTATTATAACTATTGTATCAGAATACTATAGCAGAGTTATTATAACTATTGTATCAGAATACTATAGCAGAGTTATTATAACTATTGTATCAGAATAGTATAGCAGAGTTATTATAACTATTGTATCAGAATACTATAGCAGAGTCATTATAACTATTGTATCAGAATACTATTATTATAACTATTGTATCAGAATACTATAGCAGAGTTATTATAACTATTGTATCAGAATACTATTATTATAACTATTTTATCAAAATACTATAGCAGAGTTATTATACCTATTGTATCAGAATACTATAGCAGAGTTATTATAACTATTGTATCAGAATACTATAGCAGAGTTATTATAACTATTGTATCAGAATACTATTATTATAACTATTGTATCAAAATACTATAGCAGAGTTATTATAACTATTGTATCAGAATACTATAGCAGAGTCATTATAACTATTGTATCAGAATATTATTATTATAACTATTGTATCAGAATACTATAGCAGAGTTATTATAACTATTGTATCAGAATACTATAGCAGAGTTATTATAACTATTGTATCAGAATACTATTATTATAACAATTGTATCAGGATACTATAGCAGAGTTATGATAACTGTTGTATCAGAATACTATAGCAGAGTTATGATAACTATTGTATCAGAATACTATAGCAGATGCATTATAACTATTGTATCAGAATACTATTATTATAACTATTGTATCAGAATACTATAGCAGAGTTATTATAACTATTGTATCAGAATACTATTATTATAACAATTGTATCAGGATACTATAGCAGAGTTATTATAACTATTGTATCAGAATACTATAGCAGAGTTATTATAACTATTGTATCAGAATACTATAGCAGGGTTATTATAACTATTGTATCAGAATACTATTATTATAACTATTGTATCAGAATACTATAGCAGAGTTATTATAACTATTGTATCAGAATACTATAGCAGAGTCATTATAACTATTGTATCAGAATATTATTATTATAACTATTGTATCAGAATACTATAGCAGAGTTATTATAACTATTGTATCAGAATACTATAGCAGAGTTATTATAACTATTGTATCAGAATACTATTATTATAACAATTGTATCAGGATACTATAGCAGAGTTATGATAACTGTTGTATCAGAATACTATAGCAGAGTTATGATAACTATTGTATCAGAATACTATAGCAGATGCATTATAACTATTGTATCAGAATACTATAGCAGAGTTATTATAACTATTGTATCAGAATACTATAGCAGAGTTATTATAACTATTGTATCAGAATACTATAGCAGAGTTATTATAACTATTGTATCAGAATACTATAGCAGAGTCATTATAACTATTGTATCAGAATACTATTATTATAACTATTGTATCAGAATACTATTATTATAACTATTTTATCAAAATACTATAGCAGAGTTATTATACCTATTGTATCAGAATACTATAGCAGAGTTATTATAACTATTGTATCAGAATACTATAGCAGAGTCATTATAACTATTGTATCAGAATACTATTATTATAACTATTGTATCAGAATACTATAGCAGAGTTATTATAACTATTGTATCAGAATACTATAGCAGAGTTATTATAACTATTGTATCAGAATACTATAGCAGAGTTATTATAACTATTGTATCAGAATACTATAGCAGAGTTATTATAACTATTGTATCAGAATACTATAGCAGAGTCATTATAACTATTGTATCAGAATACTATTATTATAACTATTGTATCAGAATACTATTATTATAACTATTTTATCAAAATACTATAGCATAGTTATTATACCTATTGTATCAGAATACTATAGCAGAGTTATTATAACTATTGTATCAGAATACTATAGCAGAGTCATTATAACTATTGTATCAGAATACTATCATTATAACTATTGTATCAGAATACTATAGCAGAGTCATTATAACTATTGTATCAGAATACTATTATTATAACTATTGTATCAGAATACTATAGCAGAGTTATTATAACTATTGTATCAGAATACTATTATTATAACAATTGTATCAGGATACTATAGCAGAGTTATTATAACTATTGTATCAGAATACTATAGCAGAGTTATTATAACTATTGTATCAGAATACTATAGCAGGGTTATTATAACTATTGTATCAGAATACTCTAGCAGAGTCATTATAACTATTGTATCAGAATACTATCATTATAACTATTGTATCAGAATACTATAGCAGAGTCATTATAACTATTGTATCAGAATACTATTATTATAACTATTGTATCAGAATACTATAGCAGAGTTATTATAACTATTGTATCAGAATACTATTATTATAACAATTGTATCAGGATACTATAGCAGAGTTATTATAACTATTGTATCAGAATACTATAGCAGAGTTATTATAACTATTGTATCAGAATACTATTATTATAACTATTGTATCAAAATACTATAGCAGAGTTATTATAACTATTGTATCAGAATACTATAGCAGAGTCATTATAACTATTGTATCAGAATATTATTATTATAACTATTGTATCAGAATACTATAGCAGAGTTATTATAACTATTGTATCAGAATACTATAGCAGAGTTATTATAACTATTGTATCAGAATACAATAGCAGAGTTATTATAACTATTGTATCAGAATACTATAGCAGAGTTATTATAACTATTGTATCAGAATACTATAGCAGAGTCATTATAACTATTGTATCAGAATACTATTATTATAACTATTGTATCAGAATACTATTATTATAACTATTTTATCAAAATACTATAGCATAGTTATTATACCTATTGTATCAGAATACTATAGCAGAGTTATTATAACTATTGTATCAGAATACTATAGCAGAGTCATTATAACTATTGTATCAGAATACTATAGCAGAGTTATTATAACTATTGTATCAAAATACTATAGCAGAGTTATTATAACTATTGTATCAGAATACTATAGCAGAGTTATTATAACTATTGTATCAGAATACTATAGCAGAGTTATTATAACTATTGTATCAGAATACTATAGCAGAGTTATTATAACTATTGTATCAGAATAGTATAGCAGAGTTATTATAACTATTGTATCAGAATACTATAGCAGAGTCATTATAACTATTGTATCAGAATACTATTATTATAACTATTGTATCAGAATACTATAGCAGAGTTATTATAACTATTGTATCAGAATAATATTATTATAACTATTTTATCAAAATACTATAGCAGAGTTATTATACCTATTGTATCAGAATACTATAGCAGAGTTATTATAACTATTGTATCAGAATACTATAGCAGAGTCATTATAACTATTGTATCAGAATACTATAGCAGAGTCATTATAACTATTGTATCAGAATACTATAGCAGAGTCATTATAACTATTGTATCAGAATACTATAGCAGAGTTATTATAACTATTGTATCAGAATACTATAGCAGAGTCATTATAACTATTGTATCAGAATACTATAGCAGAGTTATTATAACTATTGTATCAGAATACTATAGCAGAGTTATTATAACTATTGTATCAGAATACTATAGCAGAGTTATTATAACTATTGTATCAGAATACTATAGCAGAGTTATTATAACTATTGTTTCAGAATAGTATAGCAGAGTTATTATAACTATTGTATCAGAATACTATAGCAGAGTCATTATAACTATTGTATCAGAATACTATTATTATAACTATTGTATCAGAATACTATAGCAGAGTTATTATAACTATTGTATCAGAATACTATTATTATAACTATTTTATCAAAATACTATAGCAGAGTTATTATACCTATTGTATCAGAATACTATAGCAGAGTTATTATAACTATTGTATCAGAATACTATAGCAGGGTTATTATAACTATTGTATCAGAATACTATTATTATAACTATTGTATCAAAATACTATAGCAGAGTTATTATAACTATTGTATCAGAATACTATAGCAGAGTCATTATAACTATTGTATCAGAATATTATTATTATAACTATTGTATCAGAATACTATAGCAGAGTTATTATAACTATTGTATCAGAATACTATAGCAGAGTTATTATAACTATTGTATCAGAATACTATTATTATAACAATTGTATCAGGATACTGTAGCAGAGTTATGATAACTGTTGTATCAGAATACTATAGCAGAGTTATGATAACTATTGTATCAGAATACTATAGCAGATGCATTATAACTATTGTATCAGAATACTATTATTATAACTATTGTATCAGAATACTATAGCAGAGTTATTATAACTATTGTATCAGAATACTATTATTATAACAATTGTATCAGGATACTATAGCAGAGTTATTATAACTATTGTATCAGAATACTATAGCAGAGTTATTATAACTATTGTATCAGAATACTATAGCAGGGTTATTATAACTATTGTATCAGAATACTATTATTATAACTATTGTATCAAAATACTATAGCAGAGTTATTATAACTATTGTATCAGAATACTATAGCAGAGTCATTATAACTATTGTATCAGAATATTATTATTATAACTATTGTATCAGAATACTATAGCAGAGTTATTATAACTATTGTATCAGAATACTATAGCAGAGTTATTATAACTATTGTATCAGAATACTATTATTATAACAATTGTATCAGGATACTATAGCAGAGTTATGATAACTGTTGTATCAGAATACTATAGCAGAGTTATGATAACTATTGTATCAGAATACTATAGCAGATGCATTATAACTATTGTATCAGAATACTATAGCAGAGTTATTATAACTATTGTATCAGAATACTATAGCAGAGTTATTATAACTATTGTATCAGAATACTATAGCAGAGTTATTATAACTATTGTATCAGAATACTATAGCAGAGTCATTATAACTATTGTATCAGAATACTATTATTATAACTATTGTATCAGAATACTATTATTATAACTATTTTATCAAAATACTATAGCAGAGTTATTATACCTATTGTATCAGAATACTATAGCAGAGTTATTATAACTATTGTATCAGAATACTATAGCAGAGTCATTATAACTATTGTATCAGAATACTATTATTATAACTATTGTATCAGAATACTATAGCAGAGTTATTATAACTATTGTATCAGAATACTATAGCAGAGTTATTATAACTATTGTATCAGAATACTATAGCAGAGTTATTATAACTATTGTATCAGAATACTATAGCAGAGTTATTATAACTATTGTATCAGAATACTATAGCAGAGTCATTATAACTATTGTATCAGAATACTATTATTATAACTATTGTATCAGAATACTATTATTATAACTATTTTATCAAAATACTATAGCATAGTTATTATACCTATTGTATCAGAATACTATAGCAGAGTTATTATAACTATTGTATCAGAATACTATAGCAGAGTCATTATAACTATTGTATCAGAATACTATCATTATAACTATTGTATCAGAATACTATAGCAGAGTCATTATAACTATTGTATCAGAATACTATTATTATAACTATTGTATCAGAATACTATAGCAGAGTTATTATAACTATTGTATCAGAATACTATTATTATAACAATTGTATCAGGATACTATAGCAGAGTTATTATAACTATTGTATCAGAATACTATAGCAGGGTTATTATAACTATTGTATCAGAATACTCTAGCAGAGTCATTATAACTATTGTATCAGAATACTATCATTATAACTATTGTATCAGAATACTATAGCAGAGTCATTATAACTATTGTATCAGAATACTATTATTATAACTATTGTATCAGAATACTATAGCAGAGTTATTATAACTATTGTATCAGAATACTATTATTATAACAATTGTATCAGGATACTATAGCAGAGTTATTATAACTATTGTATCAGAATACTATAGCAGAGTTATTATAACTATTGTATCAGAATACTATTATTATAACTATTGTATCAAAATACTATAGCAGAGTTATTATAACTATTGTATCAGAATACTATAGCAGAGTCATTATAACTATTGTATCAGAATATTATTATTATAACTATTGTATCAGAATACTATAGCAGAGTTATTATAACTATTGTATCAGAATACTATAGCAGAGTTATTATAACTATTGTATCAGAATACTATTATTATAACAATTGTATCAGGATACTATAGCAGAGTTATGATAACTGTTGTATCAGAATACTATAGCAGAGTTATTATAACTATTGTATCAGAATACTATAGCAGAGTCATTATAACTATTGTATCAGAATACTATCATTATAACTATTGTATCAGAATACTATAGCAGAGTCATTATAACTATTGTATCAGAATACTATTATTATAACTATTGTATCAGAATACTATAGCAGAGTTATTATAACTATTGTATCAGAATACTATTATTATAACAATTGTATCAGGATACTATAGCAGAGTTATTATAACTATTGTATCAGAATACTATAGCAGAGTTATTATAACTATTGTATCAGAATACTATAGCAGGGTTATTATAACTATTGTATCAGAATACTCTAGCAGAGTCATTATAACTATTGTATCAGAATACTATCATTATAACTATTGTATCAGAATACTATAGCAGAGTCATTATAACTATTGTATCAGAATACTATTATTATAACTATTGTATCAGAATACTATAGCAGAGTTATTATAACTATTGTATCAGAATACTATTATTATAACAATTGTATCAGGATACTATAGCAGAGTTATTATAACTATTGTATCAGAATACTATAGCAGAGTTATTATAACTATTGTATCAGAATACTATTATTATAACTATTGTATCAAAATACTATAGCAGAGTTATTATAACTATTGTATCAGAATACTATAGCAGAGTCATTATAACTATTGTATCAGAATATTATTATTATAACTATTGTATCAGAATACTATAGCAGAGTTATTATAACTATTGTATCAGAATACTATAGCAGAGTTATTATAACTATTGTATCAGAATACAATAGCAGAGTTATTATAACTATTGTATCAGAATACTATAGCAGAGTTATTATAACTATTGTATCAGAATACTATAGCAGAGTCATTATAACTATTGTATCAGAATACTATTATTATAACTATTGTATCAGAATACTATTATTATAACTATTTTATCAAAATACTATAGCATAGTTATTATACCTATTGTATCAGAATACTATAGCAGAGTTATTATAACTATTGTATCAGAATACTATAGCAGAGTCATTATAACTATTGTATCAGAATACTATAGCAGAGTTATTATAACTATTGTATCAGAATACTATAGCAGAGTTATTATAACTATTGTATCAGAATACTATAGCAGAGTTATTATAACTATTGTATCAGAATACTATAGCAGAGTTATTATAACTATTGTATCAGAATACTATAGCAGAGTTATTATAACTATTGTATCAGAATAGTATAGCAGAGTTATTATAACTATTGTATCAGAATACTATAGCAGAGTCATTATAACTATTGTATCAGAATACTATTATTATAACTATTGTATCAGAATACTATAGCAGAGTTATTATAACTATTGTATCAGAATACTATTATTATAACTATTTTATCAAAATACTATAGCAGAGTTATTATACCTATTGTATCAGAATACTATAGCAGAGTTATTATAACTATTGTATCAGAATACTATAGCAGAGTCATTATAACTATTGTATCAGAATACTATAGCAGAGTCATTATAACTATTGTATCAGAATACTATAGCAGAGTCATTATAACTATTGTATCAGAATACTATAGCAGAGTTATTATAACTATTGTATCAGAATACTATAGCAGAGTCATTATAACTATTGTATCAGAATACTATAGCAGAGTTATTATAACTATTGTATCAGAATACTATAGCAGAGTTATTATAACTATTGTATCAGAATACTATAGCAGAGTCATTATAACTATTGTATCAGAATATTATTATTATAACTATTGTATCAGAATACTATAGCAGAGTTATTATAACTATTGTATCAGAATACTATAGCAGAGTTATTATAACTATTGTATCAGAATACAATAGCAGAGTTATTATAACTATTGTATCAGAATACTATAGCAGAGTTATTATAACTATTGTATCAGAATACTATAGCAGAGTCATTATAACTATTGTATCAGAATACTATTATTATAACTATTGTATCAGAATACTATTATTATAACTATTTTATCAAAATACTATAGCATAGTTATTATACCTATTGTATCAGAATACTATAGCAGAGTTATTATAACTATTGTATCAGAATACTATAGCAGAGTCATTATAACTATTGTATCAGAATACTATAGCAGAGTTATTATAACTATTGTATCAAAATACTATAGCAGAGTTATTATAACTATTGTATCAGAATACTATAGCAGAGTTATTATAACTATTGTATCAGAATACTATAGCAGAGTTATTATAACTATTGTATCAGAATACTATAGCAGAGTTATTATAACTATTGTATCAGAATAGTATAGCAGAGTTATTATAACTATTGTATCAGAATACTATAGCAGAGTCATTATAACTATTGTATCAGAATACTATTATTATAACTATTGTATCAGAATACTATAGCAGAGTTATTATAACTATTGTATCAGAATAATATTATTATAACTATTTTATCAAAATACTATAGCAGAGTTATTATACCTATTGTATCAGAATACTATAGCAGAGTTATTATAACTATTGTATCAGAATACTATAGCAGAGTCATTATAACTATTGTATCAGAATACTATAGCAGAGTCATTATAACTATTGTATCAGAATACTATAGCAGAGTCATTATAACTATTGTATCAGAATACTATAGCAGAGTTATTATAACTATTGTATCAGAATACTATAGCAGAGTCATTATAACTATTGTATCAGAATACTATAGCAGAGTTATTATAACTATTGTATCAGAATACTATAGCAGAGTTATTATAACTATTGTATCAGAATACTATAGCAGAGTTATTATAACTATTGTATCAGAATACTATAGCAGAGTTATTATAACTATTGTTTCAGAATAGTATAGCAGAGTTATTATAACTATTGTATCAGAATACTATAGCAGAGTCATTATAACTATTGTATCAGAATACTATTATTATAACTATTGTATCAGAATACTATAGCAGAGTTATTATAACTATTGTATCAGAATACTATTATTATAACTATTTTATCAAAATACTATAGCAGAGTTATTATACCTATTGTATCAGAATACTATAGCAGAGTTATTATAACTATTGTATCAGAATACTATAGCAGGGTTATTATAACTATTGTATCAGAATACTATTATTATAACTATTGTATCAAAATACTATAGCAGAGTTATTATAACTATTGTATCAGAATACTATAGCAGAGTCATTATAACTATTGTATCAGAATATTATTATTATAACTATTGTATCAGAATACTATAGCAGAGTTATTATAACTATTGTATCAGAATACTATAGCAGAGTTATTATAACTATTGTATCAGAATACTATTATTATAACAATTGTATCAGGATACTGTAGCAGAGTTATGATAACTGTTGTATCAGAATACTATAGCAGAGTTATGATAACTATTGTATCAGAATACTATAGCAGATGCATTATAACTATTGTATCAGAATACTATTATTATAACTATTGTATCAGAATACTATAGCAGAGTTATTATAACTATTGTATCAGAATACTATTATTATAACAATTGTATCAGGATACTATAGCAGAGTTATTATAACTATTGTATCAGAATACTATAGCAGAGTTATTATAACTATTGTATCAGAATACTATAGCAGGGTTATTATAACTATTGTATCAGAATACTATTATTATAACTATTGTATCAAAATACTATAGCAGAGTTATTATAACTATTGTATCAGAATACTATAGCAGAGTCATTATAACTATTGTATCAGAATATTATTATTATAACTATTGTATCAGAATACTATAGCAGAGTTATTATAACTATTGTATCAGAATACTATAGCAGAGTTATTATAACTATTGTATCAGAATACTATTATTATAACAATTGTATCAGGATACTATAGCAGAGTTATGATAACTGTTGTATCAGAATACTATAGCAGAGTTATGATAACTATTGTATCAGAATACTATAGCAGATGCATTATAACTATTGTATCAGAATACTATAGCAGAGTTATTATAACTATTGTATCAGAATACTATAGCAGAGTTATTATAACTATTGTATCAGAATACTATAGCAGAGTTATTATAACTATTGTATCAGAATACTATAGCAGAGTCATTATAACTATTGTATCAGAATACTATTATTATAACTATTGTATCAGAATACTATTATTATAACTATTTTATCAAAATACTATAGCAGAGTTATTATACCTATTGTATCAGAATACTATAGCAGAGTTATTATAACTATTGTATCAGAATACTATAGCAGAGTCATTATAACTATTGTATCAGAATACTATTATTATAACTATTGTATCAGAATACTATAGCAGAGTTATTATAACTATTGTATCAGAATACTATAGCAGAGTTATTATAACTATTGTATCAGAATACTATAGCAGAGTTATTATAACTATTGTATCAGAATACTATAGCAGAGTTATTATAACTATTGTATCAGAATACTATAGCAGAGTCATTATAACTATTGTATCAGAATACTATTATTATAACTATTGTATCAGAATACTATTATTATAACTATTTTATCAAAATACTATAGCATAGTTATTATACCTATTGTATCAGAATACTATAGCAGAGTTATTATAACTATTGTATCAGAATACTATAGCAGAGTCATTATAACTATTGTATCAGAATACTATCATTATAACTATTGTATCAGAATACTATAGCAGAGTCATTATAACTATTGTATCAGAATACTATTATTATAACTATTGTATCAGAATACTATAGCAGAGTTATTATAACTATTGTATCAGAATACTATTATTATAACAATTGTATCAGGATACTATAGCAGAGTTATTATAACTATTGTATCAGAATACTATAGCAGGGTTATTATAACTATTGTATCAGAATACTCTAGCAGAGTCATTATAACTATTGTATCAGAATACTATCATTATAACTATTGTATCAGAATACTATAGCAGAGTCATTATAACTATTGTATCAGAATACTATTATTATAACTATTGTATCAGAATACTATAGCAGATTTATTATAACTATTGTATCAGAATACTATTATTATAACAATTGTATCAGGATACTATAGCAGAGTTATTATAACTATTGTATCAGAATACTATAGCAGAGTTATTATAACTATTGTATCAGAATACTATTATTATAACTATTGTATCAAAATACTATAGCAGAGTTATTATAACTATTGTATCAGAATACTATAGCAGAGTCATTATAACTATTGTATCAGAATATTATTATTATAACTATTGTATCAGAATACTATAGCAGAGTTATTATAACTATTGTATCAGAATACTATAGCAGAGTTATTATAACTATTGTATCAGAATACTATTATTATAACAATTGTATCAGGATACTATAGCAGAGTTATGATAACTGTTGTATCAGAATACTATAGCAGAGTTATGATAACTATTGTATCAGAATACTATAGCAGGGTTATTATAACTATTGTATCAGAATACTATTATTATAACTATTGTATCAAAATACTATAGCAGAGTTATTATAACTATTGTATCAGAATACTATAGCAGAGTCATTATAACTATTGTATCAGAATATTATTATTATAACTATTGTATCAGAATACTATAGCAGAGTTATTATAACTATTGTATCAGAATACTATAGCAGAGTTATTATAACTATTGTATCAGAATACTATTATTATAACAATTGTATCAGGATACTATAGCAGAGTTATGATAACTGTTGTATCAGAATACTATAGCAGAGTTATGATAACTATTGTATCAGAATACTATAGCAGATGCATTATAACTATTGTATCAGAATACTATAGCAGAGTTATTATAACTATTGTATCAGAATACTATAGCAGAGTTATTATAACTATTGTATCAGAATACTATAGCAGAGTTATTATAACTATTGTATCAGAATACTATAGCAGAGTCATTATAACTATTGTATCAGAATACTATTATTATAACTATTGTATCAGAATACTATTATTATAACTATTTTATCAAAATACTATAGCAGAGTTATTATACCTATTGTATCAGAATACTATAGCAGAGTTATTATAACTATTGTATCAGAATACTATAGCAGAGTCATTATAACTATTGTATCAGAATACTATTATTATAACTATTGTATCAGAATACTATAGCAGAGTTATTATACCTATTGTATCAGAATACTATAGCAGAGTTATTATAACTATTGTATCAGAATACTATAGCAGAGTTATTATAACTATTGTATCAGAATACTATAGCAGAGTTATTATAACTATTGTATCAGAATACTATAGCAGAGTCATTATAACTATTGTATCAGAATACTATTATTATAACTATTGTATCAGAATACTATTATTATAACTATTTTATCAAAATACTATAGCATAGTTATTATACCTATTGTATCAGAATACTATAGCAGAGTTATTATAACTATTGTATCAGAATACTATAGCAGAGTCATTATAACTATTGTATCAGAATACTATCATTATAACTATTGTATCAGAATACTATAGCAGAGTCATTATAACTATTGTATCAGAATACTATTATTATAACTATTGTATCAGAATACTATAGCAGAGTTATTATAACTATTGTATCAGAATACTATTATTATAACAATTGTATCAGGATACTATAGCAGAGTTATTATAACTATTGTATCAGAATACTATAGCAGAGTTATTATAACTATTGTATCAGAATACTATAGCAGGGTTATTATAACTATTGTATCAGAATACTCTAGCAGAGTCATTATAACTATTGTATCAGAATACTATCATTATAACTATTGTATCAGAATACTATAGCAGAGTCATTATAACTATTGTATCAGAATACTATTATTATAACCATTGTATCAGAATACTATAGCAGAGTTATTATAACTATTGTATCAGAATACTATTATTATAACAATTGTATCAGGATACTATAGCAGAGTTATTATAACTATTGTATCAGAATACTATAGCAGAGTTATTATAACTATTGTATCAGAATACTATTATTATAACTATTGTATCAAAATACTATAGCAGAGTTATTATAACTATTGTATCAGAATACTATAGCAGAGTCATTATAACTATTGTATCAGAATATTATTATTATAACTATTGTATCAGAATACTATAGCAGAGTTATTATAACTATTGTATCAGAATACTATAGCAGAGTTATTATAACTATTGTATCAGAATACTATTATTATAACAATTGTATCAGGATACTATAGCAGAGTTATGATAACTGTTGTATCAGAATACTATAGCAGAGTTATGATAACTATTGTATCAGAATACTATAGCAGATGCATTATAACTATTGTATCAGAATACTATAGCAGAGTTATTATAACTATTGTATCAGAATACTATAGCAGAGTTATTATAACTATTGTATCAGAATACTATAGCAGAGTTATTATAACTATTGTATCAGAATACTATAGCAGAGTCATTATAACTATTGTATCAGAATACTATTATTATAACTATTGTATCAGAATACTATTATTATAACTATTTTATCAAAATACTATAGCAGAGTTATTATACCTATTGTATCAGAATACTATAGCAGAGTTATTATAACTATTGTATCAGAATACTATAGCAGAGTCATTATAACTATTGTATCAGAATACTATAGCAGAGTTATTATAACTATTGTATCAGAATACTATAGCAGAGTCATTATAACTATTGTATCAAAATACTATAGCAGAGTTATTATAACTATTGTATCAGAATACTATAGCAGAGTTATTATAACTATTGTATCAGAATACTATAGCAGAGTTATTATAACTATTGTATCAGAATACTATAGCAGAGTTATTATAACTATTGTTTCAGAATAGTATAGCAGAGTTATTATAACTATTGTATCAGAATACTATAGCAGAGTCATTATAACTATTGTATCAGAATACTATTATTATAACTATTGTATCAGAATACTATAGCAGAGTTATTATAACTATTGTATCAGAATACTATTATTATAACTATTTTATCAAAATACTATAGCAGAGTTATTATACCTATTGTATCAGAATACTATAGCAGAGTTATTATAACTATTGTATCAGAATACTATAGCAGGGTTATTATAACTATTGTATCAGAATACTATTATTATAACTATTGCATCAAAATACTATAGCAGAGTTATTATAACTATTGTATCAGAATACTATTATTATAACAATTGTATCAGGATACTATAGCAGAGTTATGATAACTGTTGTATCAGAATACTATAGCAGAGTTATGATAACTATTGTATCAGAATACTATAGCAGATGCATTATAACTATTGTATCAGAATACTATTATTATAACTATTGTATCAGAATACTATAGCAGAGTTATTATAACTATTGTATCAGAATACTATTATTATAACAATTGTATCAGGATACTATAGCAGAGTTATTATAACTATTGTATCAGAATACTATAGCAGAGTTATTATAACTATTGTATCAGAATACTATAGCAGGGTTATTATAACTATTGTATCAGAATACTATTATTATAACTATTGTATCAAAATACTATAGCAGAGTTATTATAACTATTGTATCAGAATACTATAGCAGAGTCATTATAACTATTGTATCAGAATATTATTATTATAACTATTGTATCAGAATACTATAGCAGAGTTATTATAACTATTGTATCAGAATACTATAGCAGAGTTATTATAACTATTGTATCAGAATACTATTATTATAACAATTGTATCAGGATACTATAGCAGAGTTATGATAACTGTTGTATCAGAATACTATAGCAGAGTTATGATAACTATTGTATCAGAATACTATAGCAGATGCATTATAACTATTGTATCAGAATACTATAGCAGAGTTATTATAACTATTGTATCAGAATACTATAGCAGAGTTATTATAACTATTGTATCAGAATACTATAGCAGAGTTATTATAACTATTGTATCAGAATACTATAGCAGAGTCATTATAACTATTGTATCAGAATACTATTATTATAACTATTGTATCAGAATACTATTATTATAACTATTTTATCAAAATACTATAGCAGAGTTATTATACCTATTGTATCAGAATACTATAGCAGAGTTATTATAACTATTGTATCAGAATACTATAGCAGAGTCATTATA
This sequence comes from Salvelinus fontinalis, assembly GCF_029448725.1. Taxonomy (NCBI): domain Eukaryota; kingdom Metazoa; phylum Chordata; class Actinopteri; order Salmoniformes; family Salmonidae; genus Salvelinus; species Salvelinus fontinalis. The sequence goes on along the minus strand of NC_074700.1, from coordinate 13,611,122 downwards.
ACTATTGTATCAGAATACTATTATTATAACTATTGTATCAGAATACTATAGCAGAGTTATTATAACTATTGTATCAGAATACTATAGCAGAGTTATTATAACTATTGTATCAGAATACTATAGCAGAGTTATTATAACTATTGTATCAGAATACTATAGCAGAGTTATTATAACTATTGTATCAGAATACTATAGCAGAGTCATTATAACTATTGTATCAGAATACTATTATTATAACTATTGTATCAGAATACTATTATTATAACTATTTTATCAAAATACTATAGCATAGTTATTATACCTATTGTATCAGAATACTATAGCAGAGTTATTATAACTATTGTATCAGAATACTATAGCAGAGTCATTATAACTATTGTATCAGAATACTATCATTATAACTATTGTATCAGAATACTATAGCAGAGTCATTATAACTATTGTATCAGAATACTATTATTATAACTATTGTATCAGAATACTATAGCAGAGTTATTATAACTATTGTATCAGAATACTATTATTATAACAATTGTATCAGGATACTATAGCAGAGTTATTATAACTATTGTATCAGAATACTATAGCAGGGTTATTATAACTATTGTATCAGAATACTCTAGCAGAGTCATTATAACTATTGTATCAGAATACTATCATTATAACTATTGTATCAGAATACTATAGCAGAGTCATTATAACTATTGTATCAGAATACTATTATTATAACTATTGTATCAGAATACTATAGCAGAGTTATTATAACTATTGTATCAGAATACTATTATTATAACAATTGTATCAGGATACTATAGCAGAGTTATTATAACTATTGTATCAGAATACTATAGCAGAGTCATTATAACTATTGTATCAGAATATTATTATTATAACTATTGTATCAGAATACTATAGCAGAGTTATTATAACTATTGTATCAGAATACTATAGCAGAGTTATTATAACTATTGTATCAGAATACTATTATTATAACAATTGTATCAGGATACTATAGCAGAGTTATGATAACTATTGTATCAGAATACTATAGCAGGGTTATTATAACTATTGTATCAGAATACTATTATTATAACTATTGTATCAAAATACTATAGCAGAGTTATTATAACTATTGTATCAGAATACTATAGCAGAGTCATTATAACTATTGTATCAGAATATTATTATTATAACTATTGTATCAGAATACTATAGCAGAGTTATTATAACTATTGTTTCAGAATAGTATAGCAGAGTTATTATAACTATTGTATCAGAATACTATAGCAGAGTCATTATAACTATTGTATCAGAATACTATTATTATAACTATTGTATCAGAATACTATAGCAGAGTTATTATAACTATTGTATCAGAATACTATTATTATAACTATTTTATCAAAATACTATAGCAGAGTTATTATACCTATTGTATCAGAATACTATAGCAGAGTTATTATAACTATTGTATCAGAATACTATAGCAGGGTTATTATAACTATTGTATCAGAATACTATTATTATAACTATTGTATCAAAATACTATAGCAGAGTTATTATAACTATTGTATCAGAATACTATAGCAGAGTCATTATAACTATTGTATCAGAATATTATTATTATAACTATTGTATCAGAATACTATAGCAGAGTTATTATAACTATTGTATCAGAATACTATAGCAGAGTTATTATAACTATTGTATCAGAATACTATTATTATAACAATTGTATCAGGATACTATAGCAGAGTTATGATAACTGTTGTATCAGAATACTATAGCAGAGTTATGATAACTATTGTATCAGAATACTATAGCAGATGCATTATAACTATTGTATCAGAATACTATTATTATAACTATTGTATCAGAATACTATAGCAGAGTTATTATAACTATTGTATCAGAATACTATTATTATAACAATTGTATCAGGATACTATAGCAGAGTTATTATAACTATTGTATCAGAATACTATAGCAGAGTTATTATAACTATTGTATCAGAATACTATAGCAGGGTTATTATAACTATTGTATCAGAATACTATTATTATAACTATTGTATCAAAATACTATAGCAGAGTTATTATAACTATTGTATCAGAATACTATAGCAGAGTCATTATAACTATTGTATCAGAATATTATTATTATAACTATTGTATCAGAATACTATAGCAGAGTTATTATAACTATTGTATCAGAATACTATAGCAGAGTTATTATAACTATTGTATCAGAATACTATTATTATAACAATTGTATCAGGATACTATAGCAGAGTTATGATAACTGTTGTATCAGAATACTATAGCAGAGTTATGATAACTATTGTATCAGAATACTATAGCAGATGCATTATAACTATTGTATCAGAATACTATAGCAGAGTTATTATAACTATTGTATCAGAATACTATAGCAGAGTTATTATAACTATTGTATCAGAATACTATAGCAGAGTTATTATAACTATTGTATCAGAATACTATAGCAGAGTCATTATAACTATTGTATCAGAATACTATTATTATAACTATTGTATCAGAATACTATTATTATAACTATTTTATCAAAATACTATAGCAGAGTTATTATACCTATTGTATCAGAATACTATAGCAGAGTTATTATAACTATTGTATCAGAATACTATAGCAGAGTCATTATAACTATTGTATCAGAATACTATTATTATAACTATTGTATCAGAATACTATAGCAGAGTTATTATAACTATTGTATCAGAATACTATAGCAGAGTTATTATAACTATTGTATCAGAATACTATAGCAGAGTTATTATAACTATTGTATCAGAATACTATAGCAGAGTTATTATAACTATTGTATCAGAATACTATAGCAGAGTCATTATAACTATTGTATCAGAATACTATTATTATAACTATTGTATCAGAATACTATTATTATAACTATTTTATCAAAATACTATAGCATAGTTATTATACCTATTGTATCAGAATACTATAGCAGAGTTATTATAACTATTGTATCAGAATACTATAGCAGAGTCATTATAACTATTGTATCAGAATACTATCATTATAACTATTGTATCAGAATACTATAGCAGAGTCATTATAACTATTGTATCAGAATACTATTATTATAACTATTGTATCAGAATACTATAGCAGAGTTATTATAACTATTGTATCAGAATACTATTATTATAACAATTGTATCAGGATACTATAGCAGAGTTATTATAACTATTGTATCAGAATACTATAGCAGAGTTATTATAACTATTGTATCAGAATACTATAGCAGGGTTATTATAACTATTGTATCAGAATACTCTAGCAGAGTCATTATAACTATTGTATCAGAATACTATCATTATAACTATTGTATCAGAATACTATAGCAGAGTCATTATAACTATTGTATCAGAATACTATTATTATAACTATTGTATCAGAATACTATAGCAGAGTTATTATAACTATTGTATCAGAATACTATTATTATAACAATTGTATCAGGATACTATAGCAGAGTTATTATAACTATTGTTTCAGAATACTATAGCAGAGTCATTATAACTATTGTATCAGAATATTATTATTATAACTATTGTATCAGAATACTATAGCAGAGTTATTATAACTATTGTATCAGAATACTATAGCAGAGTTATTATAACTATTGTATCAGAATACTATTATTATAACAATTGTATCAGGATACTATAGCAGAGTTATGATAACTGTTGTATCAGAATACTATAGCAGAGTTATGATAACTATTGTATCAGAATACTATAGCAGGGTTATTATAACTATTGTATCAGAATACTATTATTATAACTATTGTATCAAAATACTATAGCAGAGTTATTATAACTATTGTATCAGAATACTATAGCAGAGTCATTATAACTATTGTATCAGAATATTATTATTATAACTATTGTATCAGAATACTATAGCAGAGTTATTATAACTATTGTATCAGAATACTATAGCAGAGTTATTATAACTATTGTATCAGAATACAATTATTATAACAATTGTATCAGGATACTATAGCAGAGTTATGATAACTGTTGTATCAGAATACTATAGCAGAGTTATGATAACTATTGTATCAGAATACTATAGCAGATGCATTATAACTATTGTATCAGAATACTATAGCAGAGTTATTATAACTATTGTATCAGAATACTATAGCAGAGTTATTATAACTATTGTATCAGAATACTATAGCAGAGTTATTATAACTATTGTATCAGAATACTATAGCAGAGTCATTATAACTATTGTATCAGAATACTATTATTATAACTATTGTATCAGAATACTATTATTATAACTATTTTATCAAAATACTATAGCAGAGTTATTATACCTATTGTATCAGAATACTATAGCAGAGTTATTATAACTATTGTATCAGAATACTATAGCAGAGTCATTATAACTATTGTATCAGAATACTATTATTATAACTATTGTATCAGAATACTATAGCAGAGTTATTATAACTATTGTATCAGAATACTATAGCAGAGTTATTATAACTATTGTATCAGAATACTATAGCAGAGTTATTATAACTATTGTATCAGAATACTATAGCAGAGTTATTATAACTATTGTATCAGAATACTATAGCAGAGTCATTATAACTATTGTATCAGAATACTATTATTATAACTATTGTATCAGAATACTATTATTATAACTATTTTATCAAAATACTATAGCATAGTTATTATACCTATTGTATCAGAATACTATAGCAGAGTTATTATAACTATTGTATCAGAATACTATAGCAGAGTCATTATAACTATTGTATCAGAATACTATCATTATAACTATTGTATCAGAATACTATAGCAGAGTCATTATAACTATTGTATCAGAATACTATTATTATAACTATTGTATCAGAATACTATAGCAGAGTTATTATAACTATTGTATCAGAATACTATTATTATAACAATTGTATCAGGATACTATAGCAGAGTTATTATAACTATTGTATCAGAATACTATAGCAGAGTTATTATAACTATTGTATCAGAATACTATAGCAGGGTTATTATAACTATTGTATCAGAATACTCTAGCAGAGTCATTATAACTATTGTATCAGAATACTATCATTATAACTATTGTATCAGAATACTATAGCAGAGTCATTATAACTATTGTATCAGAATACTATTATTATAACTATTGTATCAGAATACTATAGCAGAGTTATTATAACTATTGTATCAGAATACTATTATTATAACAATTGTATCAGGATACTATAGCAGAGTTATTATAACTATTGTATCAGAATACTATAGCAGAGTTATTATAACTATTGTATCAGAATACTATTATTATAACTATTGTATCAAAATACTATAGCAGAGTTATTATAACTATTGTATCAGAATACTATAGCAGAGTCATTATAACTATTGTATCAGAATATTATTATTATAACTATTGTATCAGAATACTATAGCAGAGTTATTATAACTATTGTATCAGAATACTATAGCAGAGTTATTATAACTATTGTATCAGAATACTATTATTATAACAATTGTATCAGGATACTATAGCAGAGTTATGATAACTGTTGTATCAGAATACTATAGCAGAGTTATGATAACTATTGTATCAGAATACTATAGCAGATGCATTATAACTATTGTATCAGAATACTATAGCAGAGTTATTATAACTATTGTATCAGAATACTATAGCAGAGTTATTATAACTATTGTATCAGAATACTATAGCAGAGTTATTATAACTATTGTATCAGAATACTATAGCAGAGTCATTATAACTATTGTATCAGAATACTATTATTATAACTATTGTATCAGAATACTATTATTTTAACTATTTTATCAAAATACTATAGCAGAGTTATTATACCTATTGTATCAGAATACTATAGCAGAGTTATTATAACTATTGTATCAGAATACTATAGCAGAGTCATTATAACTATTGTATCAGAATACTATTATTATAACTATTGTATCAGAATACTATAGCAGAGTTATTATAACTATTGTATCAGAATACTATAGCAGAGTTATTATAACTATTGTATCAGAATACAATAGCAGAGTTATTATAACTATTGTATCAGAATACTATAGCAGAGTTATTATAACTATTGTATCAGAATACTATAGCAGAGTCATTATAACTATTGTATCAGAATACTATTATTATAACTATTGTATCAGAATACTATTATTATAACTATTTTATCAAAATACTATAGCATAGTTCTTATACCTATTGTATCAGAATACTATAGCAGAGTTATTATAACTATTGTATCAGAATACTATAGCAGAGTCATTATAACTATTGTATCAGAATATTATTATTATAACTATTGTATCAGAATACTATAGCAGAGTTATTATAACTATTGTATCAAAATACTATAGCAGAGTTATTATAACTATTGTATCAGAATACTATAGCAGAGTTATTATAACTATTGTATCAGAATACTATAGCAGAGTTATTATAACTATTGTATCAGAATACTATAGCAGAGTTATTATAACTATTGTATCAGAATAGTATAGCAGAGTTATTATAACTATTGTATCAGAATACTATAGCAGAGTCATTATAACTATTGTATCAGAATACTATTATTATAACTATTGTATCAGAATACTATAGCAGAGTTATTATAACTATTGTATCAGAATACTATTATTATAACTATTTTATCAAAATACTATAGCAGAGTTATTATACCTATTGTATCAGAATACTATAGCAGAGTTATTATAACTATTGTATCAGAATACTATAGCAGAGTCATTATAACTATTGTATCAGAATACTATAGCAGAGTCATTATAACTATTGTATCAGAATACTATAGCAGAGTCATTATAACTATTGTATCAGAATACTATAGCAGAGTTATTATAACTATTGTATCAGAATACTATAGCAGAGTCATTATAACTATTGTATCAGAATACTATAGCAGAGTTATTATAACTATTGTATCAGAATACTATAGCAGAGTCATTATAACTATTGTATCAAAATACTATAGCAGAGTTATTATAACTATTGTATCAGAATACTATAGCAGAGTTATTATAACTATTGTATCAGAATAAAATAGCAGAGTTATTATAACTATTGTATCAGAATACTATAGCAGAGTTATTATAACTATTGTATCAGAATACTATAGCAGAGTTATTATAACTATTGTTTCAGAATAGTATAGCAGAGTTATTATAACTATTGTATCAGAATACTATAGCAGAGTCATTATAACTATTGTATCAGAATACTATTATTATAACTATTGTATCAGAATACTATAGCAGAGTTATTATAACTATTGTATCAGAATACTATTATTATAACTATTTTATCAAAATACTATAGCAGAGTTATTATACCTATTGTATCAGAATACTATAGCAGAGTTATTATAACTATTGTATCAGAATACTATAGCAGAGTCATTATAACTATTGTATCAGAATACTATAGCAGAGTCATTATAACTATTGTATCAGAATACTATAGCAGAGTCATTATAACTATTGTATCAGAATACTATAGCAGAGTTATTATAACTATTGTATCAGAATACTATAGCAGAGTCATTATAACTATTGTATCAGAATACTATTATTATAACTATTGTATCAGAATACTATAGCAGAGTTATTATAACTATTGTATCAGAATATTATAGCAGAGTTATTATAACTATTGTATCAGAATACTATAGCAGAGTCATTATAACTATTGTATCAGCATACTATTATTATAACTATTGTATCAGAATACTATAGCAAAGATATTATAACTATTGTATCAGAATACTATAGCAGAGTTATGATAACTGTTGTATCAGAATACTATAGCAGAGTTATGATAACTATTGTATCAGAATACTATAGCAGATGCATTATAACTATTGTATCAGAATACTATAGCAGAGTTATTATAACTATTGTATCAGAATACTATAGCAGAGTTATTATAACTATTGTATCAGAATACTATAGCAGAGTTATTATAACTATTGTATCAGAATACTATAGCAGAGTCATTATAACTATTGTATCAGAATACTATTATTATAACTATTGTATCAGAATACTATTATTATAACTATTTTATCAAAATACTATAGCAGAGTTATTATACCTATTGTATCAGAATACTATAGCAGAGTTATTATAACTATTGTATCAGAATACTATAGCAGAGTCATTATAACTATTGTATCAGAATACTATTATTATAACTATTGTATCAGAATACTATAGCAGAGTTATTATAACTATTGTATCAGAATACTATAGCAGAGTCATTATAACTATTGTATCAGAATACTATTATTATAACTATTGTATCAGAATACTATAGCAGAGTTATTATAACTATTGTATCAGAATACTATAGCAGAGTCATTATAACTATTGTATCAGAATACTATTATTATAACTATTTTATCAAAATACTATAGCAGAGTTATTATACCTATTGTATCAGAATACTATAGCAGAGTTATTATAACTATTGTATCAGAATACAATTATTATAACAATTGTATCAGGATACTATAGCAGAGTTATGATAACTGTTGTATCAGAATACTATAGCAGAGTTATGATAACTATTGTATCAGAATACTATAGCAGATGCATTATAACTATTGTATCAGAATACTATAGCAGAGTTATTATAACTATTGTATCAGAATACTATAGCAGAGTTATTATAACTATTGTATCAGAATACTATAGCAGAGTTATTATAACTATTGTATCAGAATACTATAGCAGAGTCATTATAACTATTGTATCAGAATACTATTATTATAACTATTGTATCAGAATACTATTATTATAACTATTTTATCAAAATACTATAGCAGAGTTATTATACCTATTGTATCAGAATACTATAGCAGAGTTATTATAACTATTGTATCAGAATACTATAGCAGAGTCATTATAACTATTGTATCAGAATACTATTATTATAACTATTGTATCAGAATACTATAGCAGAGTTATTATAACTATTGTATCAGAATACTATAGCAGAGTTATTATAACTATTGTATCAGAATACTATAGCAGAGTTATTATAACTATTGTATCAGAATACTATAGCAGAGTTATTATAACTATTGTATCAGAATACTATAGCAGAGTCATTATAACTATTGTATCAGAATACTATTATTATAACTATTGTATCAGAATACTATTATTATAACTATTTTATCAAAATACTATAGCATAGTTATTATACCTATTGTATCAGAATACTATAGCAGAGTTATTATAACTATTGTATCAGAATACTATAGCAGAGTCATTATAACTATTGTATCAGAATACTATCATTATAACTATTGTATCAGAATACTATAGCAGAGTCATTATAACTATTGTATCAGAATACTATTATTATAACTATTGTATCAGAATACTATAGCAGAGTTATTATAACTATTGTATCAGAATACTATTATTATAACAATTGTATCAGGATACTATAGCAGAGTTATTATAACTATTGTATCAGAATACTATAGCAGAGTTATTATAACTATTGTATCAGAATACTATAGCAGGGTTATTATAACTATTGTATCAGAATACTCTAGCAGAGTCATTATAACTATTGTATCAGAATACTATCATTATAACTATTGTATCAGAATACTATAGCAGAGTCATTATAACTATTGTATCAGAATACTATTATTATAACTATTGTATCAGAATACTATAGCAGAGTTATTATAACTATTGTATCAGAATACTATTATTATAACAATTGTATCAGGATACTATAGCAGAGTTATTATAACTATTGTATCAGAATACTATAGCAGAGTTATTATAACTATTGTATCAGAATACTATTATTATAACTATTGTATCAAAATACTATAGCAGAGTTATTATAACTATTGTATCAGAATACTATAGCAGAGTCATTATAACTATTGTATCAGAATATTATTATAACTATTGTATCAGAATACTATAGCAGAGTTATTATAACTATTGTATCAGAATACTATAGCAGAGTTATTATAACTATTGTATCAGAATACTATTATTAAAACAATTGTATCAGGATACTATAGCAGAGTTATGATAACTGTTGTATCAGAATACTATAGCAGAGTTATGATAACTATTGTATCAGAATACTATAGCAGATGCATTATAACTATTGTATCAGAATACTATAGCAGAGTTATTATAACTATTGTATCAGAATACTATAGCAGAGTTATTATAACTATTGTATCAGAATACTATAGCAGAGTTATTATAACTATTGTATCAGAATACTATAGCAGAGTCATTATAACTATTGTATCAGAATACTATTATTATAACTATTGTATCAGAATACTATTATTTTAACTATTTTATCAAAATACTATAGCAGAGTTATTATACCTATTGTATCAGAATACTATAGCAGAGTTATTATAACTATTGTATCAGAATACTATAGCAGAGTCATTATAACTATTGTATCAGAATACTATTATTATAACTATTGTATCAGAATACTATAGCAGAGTTATTATAACTATTGTATCAGAATACTATAGCAGAGTTATTATAACTATTGTATCAGAATACAATAGCAGAGTTATTATAACTATTGTATCAGAATACTATAGCAGAGTTATTATAACTATTGTATCAGAATACTATAGCAGAGTCATTATAACTATTGTATCAGAATACTATTATTATAACTATTGTATCAGAATACTATTATTATAACTATTTTATCAAAATACTATAGCATAGTTATTATACCTATTGTATCAGAATACTATAGCAGAGTTATTATAACTATTGTATCAGAATACTATAGCAGAGTCATTATAACTATTGTATCAGAATATTATTATTATAACTATTGTATCAGAATACTATAGCAGAGTTATTATAACTATTGTATCAAAATACTATAGCAGAGTTATTATAACTATTGTATCAGAATACTATAGCAGAGTTATTATAACTATTGTATCAGAATACTATAGCAGAGTTATTATAACTATTGTATCAGAATACTATAGCAGAGTTATTATAACTATTGTATCAGAATAGTATAGCAGAGTTATTATAACTATTGTATCAGAATACTATAGCAGAGTCATTATAACTATTGTATCAGAATACTATTATATAACTATTGTATCAGAATACTATAGCAGAGTTATTATAACTATTGTATCAGAATACTATTATTATAACTATTTTATCAAAATACTATAGCAGAGTTATTATACCTATTGTATCAGAATACTATAGCAGAGTTATTATAACTATTGTATCAGAATACTATAGCAGAGTCATTATAACTATTGTATCAGAATACTATAGCAGAGTCATTATAACTATTGTATCAGAATACTATAGCAGAGTCATTATAACTATTGTATCAGAATACTATAGCAGAGTTATTATAACTATTGTATCAGAATACTATAGCAGAGTCATTATAACTATTGTATCAGAATACTATAGCAGAGTTATTATAACTATTGTATCAGAATACTATAGCAGAGTCATTATAACTATTGTATCAAAATACTATAGCAGAGTTATTATAACTATTGTATCAGAATACTATAGCAGAGTTATTATAACTATTGTATCAGAATAAAATAGCAGAGTTATTATAACTATTGTATCAGAATACTATAGCAGAGTTATTATAACTATTGTATCAGAATACTATAGCAGAGTTATTATAACTATTGTTTCAGAATAGTATAGCAGAGTTATTATAACTATTGTATCAGAATACTATAGCAGAGTCATTATAACTATTGTATCAGAATACTATTATTATAACTATTGTATCAGAATACTATAGCAGAGTTATTATAACTATTGTATCAGAATACTATTATTATAACTATTTTATCAAAATACTATAGCAGAGTTATTATACCTATTGTATCAGAATACTATAGCAGAGTTATTATAACTATTGTATCAGAATACTATAGCAGAGTCATTATAACTATTGTATCAGAATACTATAGCAGAGTCATTATAACTATTGTATCAGAATACTATAGCAGAGTCATTATAACTATTGTATCAGAATACTATAGCAGAGTTATTATAACTATTGTATCAGAATACTATAGCAGAGTCATTATAACTATTGTATCAGAATACTATTATTATAACTATTGTATCAGAATACTATAGCAGAGTTATTATAACTATTGTATCAGAATATTATAGCAGAGTTATTATAACTATTGTATCAGAATACTATAGCAGAGTCATTATAACTATTGTATCAGCATACTATTATTATAACTATTGTATCAGAATACTATAGCAAAGATATTATAACTATTGTATCAGAATACTATAGCAGAGTTATGATAACTGTTGTATCAGAATACTATAGCAGAGTTATGATAACTATTGTATCAGAATACTATAGCAGATGCATTATAACTATTGTATCAGAATACTATAGCAGAGTTATTATAACTATTGTATCAGAATACTATAGCAGAGTTATTATAACTATTGTATCAGAATACTATAGCAGAGTTATTATAACTATTGTATCAGAATACTATAGCAGAGTCATTATAACTATTGTATCAGAATACTATTATTATAACTATTGTATCAGAATACTATTATTATAACTATTTTATCAAAATACTATAGCAGAGTTATTATACCTATTGTATCAGAATACTATAGCAGAGTTATTATAACTATTGTATCAGAATACTATAGCAGAGTCATTATAACTATTGTATCAGAATACTATTATTATAACTATTGTATCAGAATACTATAGCAGAGTTATTATAACTATTGTATCAGAATACTATAGCAGAGTCATTATAACTATTGTATCAGAATACTATTATTATAACTATTGTATCAGAATACTATAGCAGAGTTATTATAACTATTGTATCAGAATACTATAGCAGAGTCATTATAACTATTGTATCAGAATACTATTATTATAACTATTTTATCAAAATACTATAGCAGAGTTATTATACCTATTGTATCAGAATACTATAGCAGAGTCATTATAACTATTGTATCAGAATACTATAGCAGAGTCATTATAACTATTGTATCAGAATACTATAGCAGAGTCATTATAACTATTGTATCAGAATACTTTAGCAGAGTCATTATAACTATTGTATCAAAATACTATAGCAGAGTTATTATAACTATTGTATCAGAATACTATAGCAGAGTTATTATAACTATTGTATCAGAATACTATAGCAGAGTTATTATAACTATTGTATCAGAATACTATTATTATAACTATTGTATCAGAATACTATAGCAGAGTTATTATAACTATTGTATCAGAATATTATAGCAGAGTTATTATAACTATTGTATCAGAATACTATTATTATAACTATTGTATCAGAATACTATAGCAGAGTTATTATAACTATTGTATCAGAATATTATAGCAGAGTTATTATAACTATTGTATCAGAATACTATAGCAGAGTCATTATAACTATTGTATCAGCATACTATTATTATAACTATTGTATCAGAATACTATAGCAAAGATATTATAACTATTGTATCAGAATACTATAGCAGAGTTATGATAACTGTTGTATCAGAATACTATAGCAGAGTTATGATAACTATTGTATCAGAATACTATAGCAGATGCATTATAACTATTGTATAAGAATACTATAGCAGAGTTATTATAACTATTGTATCAGAATACTATAGCAGAGTCATTATAACTATTGTATCAGAATACTATTATTATAACTATTGTATCAGAATACTATTATTATAACTATTTTATCAAAATACTATAGCAGAGTTATTATACCTATTGTATCAGAATACTATAGCAGAGTTATTGTAACTATTGTATCAGAATACTATAGCAGAGTTATTATAACTATTGTATCAGAATACTATAGCAGAGTTATTATAACTATTGTATCAGAATACTATAGCAGGGTTATTATAACTATTGTATCAGAATACTCTAGCAGAGTCATTATAACTATTGTATCAGAATACTATCATTATAACTATTGTATCAGAATACTATAGCAGAGTCATTATAACTATTGTATCAGAATACTATTATTATAACAATTGTATCAGGATACTATAGCAGAGTTATTATAACTATTGTATCAGAATACTATAGCAGAGTTATTATAACTATTGTATCAGAATACTATTATTATAACTATTGTATCAAAATACTATAGCAGAGTTATTATAACTATTGTATCAGAATACTATAGCAGAGTCATTATAACTATTGTATCAGAATATTATTATTATAACTATTGTATCAGAATACTATAGCAGAGTTATTATAACTATTGTATCAGAATACTATAGCAGAGTTATTATAACTATTGTATCAGAATACTATTATTATAACAATTGTATCAGGATACTATAGCAGAGTTATGATAACTGTTGTATCAGAATACTATAGCAGAGTTATGATAACTATTGTATCAGAATACTATAGCAGATGCATTATAACTATTGTATCAGAATACTATAGCAGAGTTATTATAACTATTGTATCAGAATACTATAGCAGAGTTATTATAACTATTGTATCAGAATACTATAGCAGAGTTATTATAACTATTGTATCAGAATACTATAGCAGAGTCATTATAACTATTGTATCAGAATACTATTATTATAACTATTGTATCAGAATACTATTATTTTAACTATTTTATCAAAATACTATAGCAGAGTTATTATACCTATTGTATCAGAATACTATAGCAGAGTTATTATAACTATTGTATCAGAATACTATAGCAGAGTCATTATAACTATTGTATCAGAATACTATTATTATAACTATTGTATCAGAATACTATAGCAGAGTTATTATAACTATTGTATCAGAATACTATAGCAGAGTTATTATAACTATTGTATCAGAATACAATAGCAGAGTTATTATAACTATTGTATCAGAATACTATAGCAGAGTTATTATAACTATTGTATCAGAATACTATAGCAGAGTCATTATAACTATTGTATCAGAATACTATTATTATAACTATTGTATCAGAATACTATTATTATAACTATTTTATCAAAATACTATAGCATAGTTATTATACCTATTGTATCAGAATACTATAGCAGAGTTATTATAACTATTGTATCAGAATACTATAGCAGAGTCATTATAACTATTGTATCAGAATATTATTATTATAACTATTGTATCAGAATACTATAGCAGAGTTATTATAACCATTGTATCAAAATACTATAGCAGAGTTATTATAACTATTGTATCAGAATACTATAGCAGAGTTATTATAACTATTGTATCAGAATACTATAGCAGAGTTATTATAACTATTGTATCAGAATACTATAGCAGAGTTATTATAACTATTGTATCAGAATAGTATAGCAGAGTTATTATAACTATTGTATCAGAATACTATAGCAGAGTCATTATAACTATTGTATCAGAATACTATTATTATAACTATTGTATCAGAATACTATAGCAGAGTTATTATAACTATTGTATCAGAATACTATTATTATAACTATTTTATCAAAATACTATAGCAGAGTTATTATACCTATTGTATCAGAATACTATAGCAGAGTTATTATAACTATTGTATCAGAATACTATAGCAGAGTCATTATAACTATTGTATCAGAATACTATAGCAGAGTCATTATAACTATTGTATCAGAATACTATAGCAGAGTCATTATAACTATTGTATCAGTATACTATAGCAGAGTTATTATAACTATTGTATCAGAATACTATAGCAGAGTCATTATAACTATTGTATCAGAATACTATAGCAGAGTTATTATAACTATTGTATCAGAATACTATAGCAGAGTCATTATAACTATTGTATCAAAATACTATAGCAGAGTTATTATAACTATTGTATCAGAATACTATAGCAGAGTTATTATAACTATTGTATCAGAATAAAATAGCAGAGTTATTATAACTATTGTATCAGAATACTATAGCAGAGTTATTATAACTATTGTATCAGAATACTATAGCAGAGTTATTATAACTATTGTTTCAGAATAGTATAGCAGAGTTATTATAACTATTGTATCAGAATACTATAGCAGAGTCATTATAACTATTGTATCAGAATACTATTATTATAACTATTGTATCAGAATACTATAGCAGAGTTATTATAACTATTGTATCAGAATACTATTATTATAACTATTTTATCAAAATACTATAGCAGAGTTATTATACCTATTGTATCAGAATACTATAGCAGAGTTATTATAACTATTGTATCAGAATACTATAGCAGAGTCATTATAACTATTGTATCAGAATACTATAGCAGAGTCATTATAACTATTGTATCAGAATACTATAGCAGAGTCATTATAACTATTGTATCAGAATACTATAGCAGAGTTATTATAACTATTGTATCAGAATACTATAGCAGAGTCATTATAACTATTGTATCAGAATACTATTATTATAACTATTGTATCAGAATACTATAGCAGAGTTATTATAACTATTGTATCAGAATATTATAGCAGAGTTATTATAACTATTGTATCAGAATACTATAGCAGAGTCATTATAACTATTGTATCAGCATACTATTATTATAACTATTGTATCAGAATACTATAGCAAAGATATTATAACTATTGTATCAGAATACTATAGCAGAGTTATGATAACTGTTGTATCAGAATACTATAGCAGAGTTATGATAACTATTGTATCAGAATACTATAGCAGATGCATTATAACTATTGTATCAGAATACTATAGCAGAGTTATTATAACTATTGTATCAGAATACTATAGCAGAGTTATTATAACTATTGTATCAGAATACTTTAGCAGAGTCATTATAACTATTGTATCAAAATACTATAGCAGAGTTATTATAACTATTGTATCAGAATACTATAGCAGAGTTATTATAACTATTGTATCAGAATACTATAGCAGAGTTATTATAACTATTGTATCAGAATACTATTATTATAACTATTGTATCAGAATACTATAGCAGAGTTATTATAACTATTGTATCAGAATATTATAGCAGAGTTATTATAACTATTGTATCAGAATACTATTATTATAACTATTGTATCAGAATACTATAGCAGAGTTATTATAACTATTGTATCAGAATATTATAGCAGAGTTATTATAACTATTGTATCAGAATACTATAGCAGAGTCATTATAACTATTGTATCAGCATACTATTATTATAACTATTGTATCAGAATACTATAGCAAAGATATTATAACTATTGTATCAGAATACTATAGCAGAGTTATGATAACTGTTGTATCAGAATACTATAGCAGAGTTATGATAACTATTGTATCAGAATACTATAGCAGATGCATTATAACTATTGTATAAGAATACTATAGCAGAGTTATTATAACTATTGTATCAGAATACTATAGCAGAGTCATTATAACTATTGTATCAGAATACTATTATTATAACTATTGTATCAGAATACTATTATTATAACTATTTTATCAAAATACTATAGCAGAGTTATTATACCTATTGTATCAGAATACTATAGCAGAGTTATTATAACTATTGTATCAGAATACTATAGCAGAGTCATTATAACTATTGTATCAGAATATTATTATTATAACTATTGTATCAGAATACTATAGCAGAGTTATTATAACTATTGTATCAGAATACTATAGCAGAGTTATTATAACTATTGTATCAGAATACTATTATTATAACAATTGTATCAGGATACTATAGCAGAGTTATGATAACTGTTGTATCAGAATACTATAGCAGAGTTATGATAACTATTGTATCAGAATACTATAGCAGATGCATTATAACTATTGTATCAGAATACTATAGCAGAGTTATTATAACTATTGTATCAGAATACTATAGCAGAGTTATTATAACTATTGTATCAGAATACTATAGCAGAGTTATTATAACTATTGTATCAGAATACTATAGCAGAGTCATTATAACTATTGTATCAGAATACTATTATTATAACTATTGTATCAGAATACTATTATTTTAACTATTTTATCAAAATACTATAGCAGAGTTATTATACCTATTGTATCAGAATACTATAGCAGAGTTATTATAACTATTGTATCAGAATACTATAGCAGAGTCATTATAACTATTGTATCAGAATACTATTATTATAACTATTGTATCAGAATACTATAGCAGAGTTATTATAACTATTGTATCAGAATACTATAGCAGAGTTATTATAACTATTGTATCAGAATACAATAGCAGAGTTATTATAACTATTGTATCAGAATACTATAGCAGAGTTATTATAACTATTGTATCAGAATACTATAGCAGAGTCATTATAACTATTGTATCAGAATACTATTATTATAACTATTGTATCAGAATACTATTATTATAACTATTTTATCAAAATACTATAGCATAGTTATTATACCTATTGTATCAGAATACTATAGCAGAGTTATTATAACTATTGTATCAGAATACTATAGCAGAGTCATTATAACTATTGTATCAGAATATTATTATTATAACTATTGTATCAGAATACTATAGCAGAGTTATTATAACTATTGTATCAAAATACTATAGCAGAGTTATTATAACTATTGTATCAGAATACTATAGCAGAGTTATTATAACTATTGTATCAGAATACTATAGCAGAGTTATTATAACTATTGTATCAGAATACTATAGCAGAGTTATTATAACTATTGTATCAGAATAGTATAGCAGAGTTATTATAACTATTGTATCAGAATACTATAGCAGAGTCATTATAACTATTGTATCAGAATACTATTATTATAACTATTGTATCAGAATACTATAGCAGAGTTATTATAACTATTGTATCAGAATACTATTATTATAACTATTTTATCAAAATACTATAGCAGAGTTATTATACCTATTGTATCAGAATACTATAGCAGAGTTATTATAACTATTGTATCAGAATACTATAGCAGAGTCATTATAACTATTGTATCAGAATACTATAGCAGAGTCATTATAACTATTGTATCAGAATACTATAGCAGAGTCATTATAACTATTGTATCAGTATACTATAGCAGAGTTATTATAACTATTGTATCAGAATACTATAGCAGAGTCATTATAACTATTGTATCAGAATACTATAGCAGAGTTATTATAACTATTGTATCAGAATACTATAGCAGAGTCATTATAACTATTGTATCAAAATACTATAGCAGAGTTATTATAACTATTGTATCAGAATACTATAGCAGAGTTATTATAACTATTGTATCAGAATAAAATAGCAGAGTTATTATAACTATTGTATCAGAATACTATAGCAGAGTTATTATAACTATTGTATCAGAATACTATAGCAGAGTTATTATAACTATTGTTTCAGAATAGTATAGCAGAGTTATTATAACTATTGTATCAGAATACTATAGCAGAGTCATTATAACTATTGTATCAGAATACTATTATTATAACTATTGTATCAGAATACTATAGCAGAGTTATTATAACTATTGTATCAGAATATTATAGCAGAGTTATTATAACTATTGTATCAGAATACTATAGCAGAGTCATTATAACTATTGTATCAGCATACTATTATTATAACTATTGTATCAGAATACTATAGCAAAGATATTATAACTATTGTATCAGAATACTATAGCAGAGTTATGATAACTGTTGTATCAGAATACTATAGCAGAGTTATGATAACTATTGTATCAGAATACTATAGCAGATGCATTATAACTATTGTATCAGAATACTATAGCAGAGTTATTATAACTATTGTATCAGAATACTATAGCAGAGTTATTATAACTATTGTATCAGAATACTATAGCAGAGTTATTATAACTATTGTATCAGAATACTATAGCAGAGTCATTATAACTATTGTATCAGAATACTATTATTATAACTATTGTATCAGAATACTATTATTATAACTATTTTATCAAAATACTATAGCAGAGTTATTATACCTATTGTATCAGAATACTATAGCAGAGTTATTATAACTATTGTATCAGAATACTATAGCAGAGTCATTATAACTATTGTATCAGAATACTATTATTATAACTATTGTATCAGAATACTATAGCAGAGTTATTATAACTATTGTATCAGAATACTATAGCAGAGTCATTATAACTATTGTATCAGAATACTATTATTATAACTATTGTATCAGAATACTATAGCAGAGTTATTATAACTATTGTATCAGAATACTATAGCAGAGTCATTATAACTATTGTATCAGAATACTATTATTATAACTATTTTATCAAAATACTATAGCAGAGTTATTATACCTATTGTATCAGAATACTATAGCAGAGTCATTATAACTATTGTATCAGAATACTATAGCAGAGTCATTATAACTATTGTATCAGAATACTATAGCAGAGTCATTATAACTATTGTATCAGAATACTTTAGCAGAGTCATTATAACTATTGTATCAAAATACTATAGCAGAGTTATTATAACTATTGTATCAGAATACTATAGCAGAGTTATTATAACTATTGTATCAGAATACTATAGCAGAGTTATTATAACTATTGTATCAGAATACTATTATTATAACTATTGTATCAGAATACTATAGCAGAGTTATTATAACTATTGTATCAGAATATTATAGCAGAGTTATTATAACTATTGTATCAGAATACTATTATTATAACTATTGTATCAGAATACTATAGCAGAGTTATTATAACTATTGTATCAGAATATTATAGCAGAGTTATTATAACTATTGTATCAGAATACTATAGCAGAGTCATTATAACTATTGTATCAGCATACTATTATTATAACTATTGTATCAGAATACTATAGCAAAGATATTATAACTATTGTATCAGAATACTATAGCAGAGTTATGATAACTGTTGTATCAGAATACTATAGCAGAGTTATGATAACTATTGTATCAGAATACTATAGCAGATGCATTATAACTATTGTATAAGAATACTATAGCAGAGTTATTATAACTATTGTATCAGAATACTATAGCAGAGTCATTATAACTATTGTATCAGAATACTATTATTATAACTATTGTATCAGAATACTATTATTATAACTATTTTATCAAAATACTATAGCAGAGTTATTATACCTATTGTATCAGAATACTATAGCAGAGTTATTGTAACTATTGTATCAGAATACTATAGCAGAGTTATTATAACTATTGTATCAGAATACTATAGCAGAGTCATTATAACTATTGTATCAGAATATTATTATTATAACTATTGTATCAGAATACTATAGCAGAGTTATTATAACTATTGTATCAGAATACTATTATTATAACAATTGTATCAGGATACTATAGCAGAGTTATTATAACTATTGTATCAGAATACTATAGCAGAGTCATTATAACTATTGTATCAGAATACTATAGCAGAGTTATTATAACTATTGTATCAGAATACTATAGCAGAGTCATTATAACTATTGTATCAGAATACTATTATTATAACTATTGTATCAGAATACTATAGCAGAGTTATTATAACTATTGTATCAGAATACTATTATTATAACTATTTTATCAAAATACTATAGCAGAGTTATTATACCTATTGTATCAGAATACTATAGCAGAGTTATTATAACTATTGTATCAGAATACTATAGCAGAGTCATTATAACTATTGTATCAGAATACTATAGCAGAGTCATTATAACTATTGTATCAGAATACTATAGCAGAGTCATTATAACTATTGTATCAGAATACTATAGCAGAGTTATTATAACTATTGTATCAGAATACTATAGCAGAGTCATTATAACTATTGTATCAGAATACTATAGCAGAGTCATTATAACTATTGTATCAGAATACTATAGCAGAGTCATTATAACTATTGTATCAGAATACTTTAGCAGAGTCATTATAACTATTGTATCAAAATACTATAGCAGAGTTATTATAACTATTTTATCAGAATACTATAGCAGAGTCATTATAACTATTGTATCAGAATACTATTATTATAACTATTGTATCAGAATACTATAGCAGAGTTATTATAACTATTGTATCAGAATACTATAGCAGAGTTATTATAACTATTGTATCAGAATACTATAGCATAGTTATTATAACTATTGTATCAGAATACTATAGCAGAGTTATTATAACTATTGTATCAGAATACTATAGCAGAGTCATTATAACTATTGTATCAGAATACTATTATTATAACTATTGTATCAGAATACTATAGCAGAGTTATTATAACTATTGTATCAGAATATTATAGCAGAGTTATTATAACTATTGTATCAGAATACTATAGCAGAGTCATTATAACTATTGTATCAGAATACTATAGCAGAGTTATTATAACTATTGTATCAGAATACTATAGCAGAGTTATTATAACTATTGTATCAGAATACTATAGCAGAGTTATTATAACTATTGTATCAGAATACTATAGCAGAGTCATTATAACTATTGTATCAGAATACTATAGCAGATGCATTATAACTATTGTATCAGAATACTATAGCAGAGTTATTATAACTATTGTATCAGAATACTATAGCAGAGTTATTATAACTATTGTATCAGAATACTATAGCAGAGTCATTATAACTATTGTATCAGAATACTATTATTATAACTATTGTATCAGAATACTATTATTATAACTATTGTATCAGAATACTATAGCAGAGTCATTATAACTATTGTATCAGAATACTATTATTATAACTATTGTATCAGAATACTATAGCAGAGTCATTATAACTATTGTATCAGAATACTATTATTATAACTATTGTATCAGAATACTATAGCAGAGTTATTATAACTATTGTATCAGAATATTATAGCAGAGTTATTATAACTATTGTATCAGAATACTATAGCAGAGTCATTATAACTATTGTATCAGAATACTATAGCAGAGTTATTATAACTATTGTATCAGAATACTATAGCAGAGTTATTATAACTATTGTATCAGAATACTATAGCAGAGTTATTATAACTATTGTATCAGAATACTATAGCAGAGTTATTATAACTATTGTATCAGAATATTATTATTATAACTATTGTATCAGAATACTATAGCAGAGTTATTATAACTATTGTATCAGAATACTATTATTATAACAATTGTATCAGGATACTATAGCAGAGTTATTATAACTATTTTATCAGAATACTATAGCAGAGTCATTATAACTATTGTATCAGAATACTATTATTATAACTATTGTATCAGAATACTATAGCAGAGTTATTATAACTATTGTATCAGAATACTATAGCAGAGTTATTATAACTATTGTATCAGAATACTATAGCATAGTTATTATAACTATTGTATCAGAATACTATAGCAGAGTTATTATAACTATTGTATCAGAATACTATAGCAGAGTCATTATAACTATTGTATCAGAATACTATTATTATAACTATTGTATCAGAATACTATAGCAGAGTTATTATAACTATTGTATCAGAATATTATAGCAGAGTTATTATAACTATTGTATCAGAATACTATAGCAGAGTCATTATAACTATTGTATCAGAATACTATAGCAGAGTTATTATAACTATTGTATCAGAATACTATAGCAGAGTTATTATAACTATTGTATCAGAATACTATAGCAGAGTTATTATAACTATTGTATCAGAATACTATAGCAGAGTCATTATAACTATTGTATCAGAATACTATAGCAGATGCATTATAACTATTGTATCAGAATACTATAGCAGAGTTATTATAACTATTGTATCAGAATACTATAGCAGAGTTATTATAACTATTGTATCAGAATACTATAGCAGAGTCATTATAACTATTGTATCAGAATACTATTATTATAACTATTGTATCAGAATACTATTATTATAACTATTGTATCAGAATACTATAGCAGAGTCATTATAACTATTGTATCAGAATACTATTATTATAACTATTGTATCAGAATACTATAGCAGAGTCATTATAACTATTGTATCAGAATACTATTATTATAACTATTGTATCAGAATACTATAGCAGAGTTATTATAACTATTGTATCAGAATATTATAGCAGAGTTATTATAACTATTGTATCAGAATACTATAGCAGAGTCATTATAACTATTGTATCAGAATACTATAGCAGAGTTATTATAACTATTGTATCAGAATACTATAGCAGAGTTATTATAACTATTGTATCAGAATACTATAGCAGAGTTATTATAACTATTGTATCAGAATACTATAGCAGAGTTATTATAACTATTGTATCAGAATATTATTATTATAACTATTGTATCAGAATACTATAGCAGAGTTATTATAACTATTGTATCAGAATACTATTATTATAACAATTGTATCAGGATACTATAGCAGAGTTATTATAACTATTGTATCAGAATACTATAGCAGAGTCATTATAACTATTGTATCAGAATACTATAGCAGAGTTATTATAACTATTGTATCAGAATACTATAGCAGAGTCATTATAACTATTGTATCAGAATACTATAGCAGAGTTATTATAACTATTGTATCAGAATACTATAGCAGAGTTATTATAACTATTGTATCAGAATACTATAGCAGAGTCATTATAACTATTGTATCAGAATACTATTATTATAACTATTGTATCAGAATACTATTATTATAACTATTTTATCAAAATACTATAGCAGAGTTATTATACCTATTGTATCAGAATACTATAGCAGAGTTATTATAACTATTGTATCAGAATACTATAGCAGAGTCATTATAACTATTGTATCAGAATACTATTATTATAACTATTGTATCAGAATACTATAGCAGAGTTATTATAACTATTGTATCAGAATACTATAGCAGAGTTATTATAACTATTGTATCAGAATACAATAGCAGAGTTATTATAACTATTGTATCAGAATACTATAGCAGAGTTATTATAACTATTGTATCAGAATACTATAGCAGAGTCATTATAACTATTGTATCAGAATACTATTATTATAACTATTGTATCAGAATACTATTATTATAACTATTTTATCAAAATACTATAGCATAGTTATTATACCTATTTTATCAGAATACTATAGCAGAGTTATTATAACTATTGTATCAGAATACTATAGCAGAGTCATTATAACTATTGTATCAGAATATTATTATTATAACTATTGTATCAGAATACTATAGCAGAGTTATTATAACTATTGTATCAAAATACTATAGCAGAGTTATTATAACTATTGTATCAGAATACTATAGCAGAGTTATTATAACTATTGTATCAGAATACTATAGCAGAGTTATTATAACTATTGTATCAGAATACTATAGCAGAGTTATTATAACTATTGTATCAGAATAGTATAGCAGAGTTATTATAACTATTTTATCAGAATACTATAGCAGAGTCATTATAACTATTGTATCAGAATACTATTATTATAACTATTGTATCAGAATACTATAGCAGAGTTATTATAACTATTGTATCAGAATACTATTATTATAACTATTTTATCAAAATACTATAGCAGAGTTATTATACCTATTGTATCAGAATACTATAGCAGAGTTATTATAACTATTGTATCAGAATACTATAGCAGAGTCATTATAACTATTGTATCAGAATACTATAGCAGAGTCATTATAACTATTGTATCAGAATACTATTATTATAACTATTGTATCAGAATACTATAGCAGAGTTATTATAACTATTGTATCAGAATACTATTATTATAACTATTTTATCAAAATACTATAGCAGAGTTATTATACCTATTGTATCAGAATACTATAGCAGAGTTATTATAACTATTGTATCAGAATACTATAGCAGAGTCATTATAACTATTGTATCAGAATACTATAGCAGAGTCATTATAACTATTGTATCAGAATACTATAGCAGAGTCATTATAACTATTGTATCAGAATACTATAGCAGAGTTATTATAACTATTGTATCAGAATACTATAGCAGAGTCATTATAACTAATGTATCAGAATACTATAGCAGAGTCATTATAACTATTGTATCAGAATACTATAGCAGAGTCATTATAACTTTTGTATCAGAATACTTTAGCAGAGTCATTATAACTATTGTATCAAAATACTATAGCAGAGTTATTATAACTATTGTATCAGAATACTATAGCAGAGTTATTATAACTATTGTATCAGAATACTATAGCAGAGTCATTATAACTATTGTATCAGAATACTATTATTATAACTATTGTATCAGAATACTATAGCAGAGTTATTATAACTATTGTATCAGAATATTATAGCAGAGTTATTATAACTATTGTATCAGAATACTATAGCAGAGTCATTATAACTATTGTATCAGCATACTATTATTATAACTATTGTATCAGAATACTATAGCAAAGATATTATAACTATTGTATCAGAATACTATAGCAGAGTTATGATAACTGTTGTATCAGAATACTATAGCAGAGTTATGATAACTATTGTATCAGAATACTATAGCAGATGCATTATAACTATTGTATCAGAATACTATAGCAGAGTCATTATAACTATTGTATCAGAATATTATTATTATAACTATTGTATCAGAATACTATAGCAGAGTCATTATAACTATTGTATCAGAATACTATAGCAGAGTTATTATAACTATTGTATCAGAATACTATAGCAGAGTCATTATAACTATTGTATCAGAATACTATAGCAGAGTTATTATAACTATTGTATCAGAATACTATAGCAGAGTCATTATAACTATTGTATCAAAATACTATAGCAGAGTTATTATAACTATTGTATCAGAATACTATAGCAGAGTTATTATAACTATTGTATCAGAATACTATAGCAGAGTTATTATAACTATTGTATCAGAATACTATAGCAGAGTTATTATAACTTTTGTTTCAGAATAGTATAGCAGAGTTATTATAACTATTGTATCAGAATACTATAGCAGAGTCATTATAACTATTGTATCAGAATACTATTATTATAACTATTGTATCAGAATACTATAGCAGAGTTATTATAACTATTGTATCAGAATACTATTATTATAACTATTTTATCAAAATACTATAGCAGAGTTATTATACCTATTGTATCAGAATACTATAGCAGAGTTATTATAACTATTGTATCAGAATACTATAGCAGAGTCATTATAACTATTGTATCAGAATACTATAGCAGAGTCATTATAACTATTGTATCAGAATACTATAGCAGAGTCATTATAACTATTGTATCAGAATACTATAGCAGAGTTATTATAACTATTGTATCAGAATACTATAGCAGAGTCATTATAACTATTGTATCAGAATACTATAGCAGAGTCATTATAACTATTGTATCAGAATACTATAGCAGAGTCATTATAACTATTGTATCAGAATACTTTAGCAGAGTCATTATAACTATTGTATCAAAATACTATAGCAGAGTTATTATAACTATTGTATCAGAATACTATAGCAGAGTTATTATAACTATTGTATCAGAATACTATAGCAGAGTCATTATAACTATTGTATCAGAATACTATTATTATAACTATTGTATCAGAATACTATAGCAGAGTTATTATAACTATTGTATCAGAATATTATAGCAGAGTTATTATAACTATTGTATCAGAATACTATAGCAGAGTCATTATAACTATTGTATCAGCATACTATTATTATAACTATTGTATCAGAATACTATAGCAAAGATATTATAACTATTGTATCAGAATACTATAGCAGAGTTATGATAACTGTTGTATCAGAATACTATAGCAGAGTTATGATAACTATTGTATCAGAATACTATAGCAGATGCATTATAACTATTGTATCAGAATACTATAGCAGAGTTATTATAACTATTGTATCAGAATACTATAGCAGAGTTATTATAACTATTGTATCAGAATACTATAGCAGAGTTATTATAACTATTGTATCAGAATACTATAGCAGAGTCATTATAACTATTGTATCAGAATACTATTATTATAACTATTGTATCAGAATACTATTATTATAACTATTTTATCAAAATACTATAGCAGAGTTATTATACCTATTGTATCAGAATACTATAGCAGAGTTATTATAACTATTGTATCAGAATACTATAGCAGAGTCATTATAACTATTGTATCAGAATACTATTATTATAACTATTGTATCAGAATACTATAGCAGAGTTATTATAACTATTGTATCAGAATACTATAGCAGAGTCATTATAACTATTGTATCAGAATACTATTATTATAACTATTGTATCAGAATACTATAGCAGAGTTATTATAACTATTGTATCAGAATACTATAGCAGAGTCATTATAACTATTGTATCAGAATACTGTTATTATAACTATTTTATCAAAATACTATAGCAGAGTTATTATACCTATTGTATCAGAATACTATAGCAGAGTCATTATAACTATTGTATCAGAATACTATAGCAGAGTCATTATAACTATTGTATCAGAATACTATAGCAGAGTCATTATAACTATTGTATCAGAATACTTTAGCAGAGTCATTATAACTATTGTATCAAAATACTATAGCAGAGTTATTATAACAATTGTATCAGAATACTATAGCAGAGTTATTATAACTATTGTATCAGAATACTATAGCAGAGTTATTATAACTATTGTATCAGAATACTATTATTATAACTATTGTATCAGAATACTATAGCAGAGTTATTATAACTATTGTATCAGAATATTATAGCAGAGTTATTATAACTATTGTATCAGAATACTATTATTATAACTATTGTATCAGAATACTATAGCAGAGTTATTATAACTATTGTATCAGAATATTATAGCAGAGTTATTATAACTATTGTATCAGAATACTATAGCAGATGCATTATAACTATTGTATAAGAATACTATAGCAGAGTTATTATAACTATTGTATCAGAATACTATAGCAGAGTCATTATAACTATTGTATCAGAATACTATTATTATAACTATTGTATCAGAATACTATTATTATAACTATTTTATCAAATACTATAGCAGAGTTATTATACCTATTGTATCAGAATACTATAGCAGAGTTATTGTAACTATTGTATCAGAATACTATAGCAGAGTTATTATAACTATTGTATCAGAATACTATAGCAGAGTCATTATAACTATTGTATCAGAATATTATTATTATAACTATTGTATCAGAATACTATAGCAGAGTTATTATAACTATTGTATCAGAATACTATTATTATAACAATTGTATCAGGATACTATAGCAGAGTTATTATAACTATTGTATCAGAATACTATAGCAGAGTCATTATAACTATTGTATCAGAATACTATAGCAGAGTTATTATAACTATTGTATCAGAATACTATAGCAGAGTCATTATAACTATTGTATCAGAATACTATTATTATAACTATTGTATCAGAATACTATAGCAGAGTTATTATAACTATTGTATCAGAATACTATTATTATAACTATTTTATCAAAATACTATAGCAGAGTTATTATACCTATTGTATCAGAATACTATAGCAGAGTTATTATAACTATTGTATCAGAATACTATAGCAGAGTCATTATAACTATTGTATCAGAATACTATAGCAGAGTCATTATAACTATTGTATCAGAATACTATAGCAGAGTTATTATAACTATTGTATCAGAATATTATAGCAGAGTTATTATAACTATTGTATCAGAATACTATTATTATAACTATTGTATCAGAATACTATAGCAGAGTTATTATAACTATTGTATCAGAATATTATAGCAGAGTTATTATAACTATTGTATCAGAATACTATAGCAGATGCATTATAACTATTGTATCAGAATACTATAGCAGAGTCATTATAACTGTTGTATCAGAATACTATAGCAGAGTTATGATAACTATTGTATCAGAATACTATAGCAGATGCATTATAACTATTGTATCAGAATACTATAGCAGAGTTATTATAACTATTGTATCAGAATACTATAGCAGAGTTATTATAACTATTGTATCAGAATACTATAGCAGAGTTATTATAACTATTGTATCAGAATACTATAGCAGAGTCATTATAACTATTGTATCAGAATACTATTATTATAACTATTGTATCAGAATACTATTATTATAACTATTTTATCAAAATACTATAGCAGAGTTATTATACCTATTGTATCAGAATACTATAGCAGAGTTATTATAACTATTGTATCAGAATACTATAGCAGAGTCATTATAACTATTGTATCAGAATACTATTATTATAACTATTGTATCAGAATACTATAGCAGAGTTATTATAACTATTGTATCAGAATACTATAGCAGAGTCATTATAACTATTGTATCAGAATACTATTATTATAACTATTGTATCAGAATACTATAGCAGAGTTATTATAACTATTGTATCAGAATACTATTATTATAACTATTTTATCAAAATACTATAGCAGAGTTATTATACCTATTGTATCAGAATACTATAGCAGAGTTATTATAACTATTGTATCAGAATACTATAGCAGAGTCATTATAACTATTGTATCAGAATACTATAGCAGAGTCATTATAACTATTGTATCAGAATACTATAGCAGAGTTATTATAACTATTGTATCAGAATACTATAGCAGAGTTATTATAACTATTGTATCAGAATACTATTATTATAACTATTGTATCAGAATACTATAGCAGAGTTATTATAACTATTGTATCAGAATATTATAGCAGAGTTATTATAACTATTGTATCAGAATACTATTATTATAACTATTGTATCAGAATACTATAGCAGAGTTATTATAACTATTGTATCAGAATATTATAGCAGAGTTATTATAACTATTGTATCAGAATACTATAGCAGATGCATTATAACTATTGTATAAGAATACTATAGCAGAGTTATTATAACTATTGTAT
This sequence comes from Salvelinus fontinalis, assembly GCF_029448725.1. Taxonomy (NCBI): domain Eukaryota; kingdom Metazoa; phylum Chordata; class Actinopteri; order Salmoniformes; family Salmonidae; genus Salvelinus; species Salvelinus fontinalis. Next base: position 13,579,921 of record NC_074700.1, on the reverse strand, counting down.
CAGAATACTATAGCAGAGTCATTATAACTATTGTATCAGAATGCTATTATTATAACTATTGTATCAGAATACTATTATTATAACTATTTTATCAAAATACTATAGCAGAGTTATTATACCTATTGTATCAGAATACTATAGCAGAGTTATTGTAACTATTGTATCAGAATACTATAGCAGAGTTATTATAACTATTGTATCAGAATACTATAGCAGAGTCATTATAACTATTGTATCAGAATATTATTATTATAACTATTGTATCAGAATACTATAGCAGAGTTATTATAACTATTGTATCAGAATACTATTATTATAACAATTGTATCAGGATACTATAGCAGAGTTATTATAACTATTGTATCAGAATACTATAGCAGAGTCATTATAACTATTGTATCAGAATACTATAGCAGAGTTATTATAACTATTGTATCAGAATACTATAGCAGAGTCATTATAACTATTGTATCAGAATACTATTATTATAACTATTGTATCAGAATACTATAGCAGAGTTATTATAACTATTGTATCAGAATACTATTATTATAACTATTTTATCAAAATACTATAGCAGAGTTATTATACCTATTGTATCAGAATACTATAGCAGAGTTATTATAACTATTGTATCAGAATACTATAGCAGAGTCATTATAACTATTGTATCAGAATACTATAGCAGAGTCATTATAACTATTGTATCAGAATACTATAGCAGAGTCATTATAACTATTGTATCAGAATACTATAGCAGAGTTATTATAACTATTGTATCAGAATACTATAGCAGAGTCATTATAACTATTGTATCAGAATACTATAGCAGAGTCATTATAACTATTGTATCAGAATACTATAGCAGAGTCATTATAACTATTGTATCAGAATACTTTAGCAGAGTCATTATAACTATTGTATCAAAATACTATAGCAGAGTTATTATAACTATTTTATCAGAATACTATAGCAGAGTCATTATAACTATTGTATCAGAATACTATTATTATAACTATTGTATCAGAATACTATAGCATAGTTATTATAACTATTGTATCAGAATACTATAGCAGAGTTATTATAACTATTGTATCAGAATACTATAGCATAGTTATTATAACTATTGTATCAGAATACTATAGCAGAGTTATTATAACTATTGTATCAGAATACTATAGCAGAGTCATTATAACTATTGTATCAGAATACTATTATTATAACTATTGTATCAGAATACTATAGCAGAGTTATTATAACTATTGTATCAGAATATTATAGCAGAGTTATTATAACTATTGTATCAGAATACTATAGCAGAGTCATTATAACTATTGTATCAGAATACTATAGCAGAGTTATTATAACTATTGTATCAGAATACTATAGCAGAGTTATTATAACTATTGTATCAGAATACTATAGCAGAGTTATTATAACTATTGTATCAGAATACTATAGCAGAGTCATTATAACTATTGTATCAGAATACTATAGCAGATGCATTATAACTATTGTATCAGAATACTATAGCAGAGTTATTATAACTATTGTATCAGAATACTATAGCAGAGTTATTATAACTATTGTATCAGAATACTATAGCAGAGTCATTATAACTATTGTATCAGAATACTATTATTATAACTATTGTATCAGAATACTATTATTATAACTATTGTATCAGAATACTATAGCAGAGTCATTATAACTATTGTATCAGAATACTATTATTATAACTATTGTATCAGAATACTATAGCAGAGTCATTATAACTATTGTATCAGAATACTATTATTATAACTATTGTATCAGAATACTATAGCAGAGTTATTATAACTATTGTATCAGAATATTATAGCAGAGTTATTATAACTATTGTATCAGAATACTATAGCAGAGTCATTATAACTATTGTATCAGAATACTATAGCAGAGTTATTATAACTATTGTATCAGAATACTATAGCAGAGTTATTATAACTATTGTATCAGAATACTATAGCAGAGTTATTATAACTATTGTATCAGAATACTATAGCAGAGTTATTATAACTATTGTATCAGAATATTATTATTATAACTATTGTATCAGAATACTATAGCAGAGTTATTATAACTATTGTATCAGAATACTATTATTATAACAATTGTATCAGGATACTATAGCAGAGTTATTATAACTATTGTATCAGAATACTATAGCAGAGTCATTATAACTATTGTATCAGAATACTATAGCAGAGTTATTATAACTATTGTATCAGAATACTATAGCAGAGTCATTATAACTATTGTATCAGAATACTATAGCAGAGTTATTATAACTATTGTATCAGAATACTATAGCAGAGTCATTATAACTATTGTATCAGAATACTATAGCAGAGTGATTATAACTATTGTATCAGAATACTATAGCAGAGTTATTATAACTATTGTATCAGAATACTATAGCACAGTTATTATAACTATTGTATCAGAATACTATAGCAGAGTCATTATAACTATTGTATCAGAATACTATTATTATAACTATTGTATCAGAATACTATAGCAGAGTCATTATAACTATTGTATCAAAATACTATAGCAGAGTTATTATAAATATTGTATCAGAATACTATAGCAGAGTTATTATAACTATTGTATCAGAATACTATTATTATAACTATTGTATCAGAATACTATAGCAGAGTTATTATAACTATTGTATCAGAATACTATAGCAGAGTCATTATAACTATTGTATCAGAATACTATTATTATAACTATTGTATCAGAATACTATAGCAGAGTTATTATAACTATTGTATCAGAATATTATAGCAGAGTTATTATAACTATTGTATCAGAATACTATAGCAGATGCATTATAACTATTGTATAAGAATACTATAGCAGAGTTATTATAACTATTGTATCAGAATACTATAGCAGAGTCATTATAACTATTGTATCAGAATACTATTATTATAACTATTGTATCAGAATACTATTATTATAACTATTTTATCAAAATACTATAGCAGAGTTATTATACCTATTGTATCAGAATACTATAGCAGAGTTATTATAACTATTGTATCAGAATACTATAGCAGAGTCATTATAACTATTGTATCAGAATACTATAGCAGAGTCATTATAACTATTGTATCAGAATATTATTATTATAACTATTGTATCAGAATACTATAGCAGAGTTATTATAACTGTTGCGTCAAAACAGAACACTCAAAACATGAGCACAATGGCAGCTCTTCCTTTAAAGACCTCCAGGCCTCAAGAGGGCAGATAACCCAAAAAACACAGGTGGAACTAAAAAATTGAGCCAGGATTTCTGGAGGGACTACTTTTACATGCGCACCTGTCAGATAAGCATGGGTATAAAATGTTTGGTCCTCAACATACACACAGCTCATTGTTCAACCCTAAAGACGCAACTGGTATGTAATGTTTGGAATTATTTATTATGTTGCATCCAGTGCTTAGCAATTTACATGTTTAACTCTGGTAGGAATGTTGACTTTTGTTGTGGATATTTTCTGACCTCAGAAGTAATTGCTAGAAGTGCTAGATTAAATTGTTTAAACGTTTACTTTATTCAAAGCCATGCTTTGTTGCTGTGTCATGCATTGTTTAGTGTAAAATAATGCATGTTTATTCTCTGTTTGTTTAAGGTTATCAAGCTATTCCTAGTGCTAGTGCTATTCCTAGTGCTAGTGCTATTCCTATTGCTATTGCTATTCCCTATTCCTCTGTGATTCAACTACTCTATTCAACAAATCAACTATTTCAACATATTCAGCCAATGACATCAAAACCATAATAAAACACTGGAAAGGAATTGAGTTGTCCCTTTGCATCCTTCACGGGTTGAGCAAGCCGTTTTCAAGTTTGGGCAGAGCTGAAAATAATTATAACACCTAGACAACTTGACAGTTGATAACCAACGTGGCAGTGAAGACAAAAGGATTAACGGCCTGAAGTCAGGAAAGCTGTCGTCGCAGAGAGGAGTATTGGCTTACATCTCAAAATGGCGGAGGAAACTCTTGGGAAAACAGTGAAGGAGCTGAAGCAAGAAAGAACTTTGGCTAAGAGTGCTTTTACCAAGCAAGCAAACTTCCTTAGCAGAGGTGCAAAACACATGACTAAGAGCGAACTGCGAGAGGAGTTCAAGAAGCTCACGTCGGAGGCAAGGAAGGTCAGTGAGACAAATGATGAATACAGGGCTGGACTTCTGGCAGACATTGAAGCTGAAACCGATGAGGGTGAAGAAGCTGACCTGAGCAAGCAGCAGCAGACTGAACTTGAGAAGACATTCCAAGAATGCGAAGTACGATTGGATGAGGTCAGGGGGATGATCCAGTCCAACCTATGGCCTAGATACGGGGAGGACGAGGTGAAGTCTGCAATCAAAGAAGCTGAGACCGCCTGTGATGGGGTTGCTCAAATACCTGTTATGGCTGTAAATAGAGATGGCTTCGAGCTACGGTGGGATGGTGCGAAGGCACAAGTCCGAGATGCAATCACAAGCCTAGCAGAGTGGGAGATGTGGATTCCAGTAGCAGAAAAAGAACGGCTGGAAGCCAGAGTAAAGAATCTGAAAGCATTCAGAAACAACCTTGAAGCAAGGAGGGCAGGATTTCTCACAGCGCAAAGAATTGCAGAAGAGGATAAAGACAGAGGGAGAATGCCGCAGATGCCCGTGCCAGCTCCACATCCGACACTGAGAATAAAACCAACCTGTTTACCCAGGTTCAGTGGGTATAAAAGGAATTTCCATCGATGGAGGAGAGACTGGGAGAGTCTACAGAAGCAGGGGGAACCAACAGGCTCAGTCGAAGTAAAGAAAATCCAACTCATTGACAGTGTAGATGAGAGAATGTGCAGAGACCTCCGTTTGTCTACGTACAATACTGCTGAGGACATGTTCCGGGTGCTTGAGAACAGGTATGGAAACAAGTCTACAATTGCCTTGGAGATAATTGAGGATCTGGAGAAAATTCCTGCTTTAAGAGCAAATCAGCCAAGGAAAGTTATCGACATGATCCAAACTATAGAGAAGGCACTGGATGATCTCACAGAGCTTGGAGGCACAGGAGCCATCAACAACCCTCTAGTGATTAGATCCATAGAAAGCAAGTTACCTGACAACATCAAGCGGGATTGGCTTGTCTTCATGGTTAACCCGAGGAATAATGTCACGCCGGACAATCACTTTGAAAACCTTCTTAAATTCCTGAAAACACAGGAGGAAATTCTTGAAAAATTAGAGCAGCTGGGAGTGAGTGAAAAGCCAGAAAATAAATATGCTTGTGTGGAGAGAAGATATGCGTCCACACGTTCCACAAGGAAAGGCGGCTGTGTTGTCTGTGGAGATTAAAAGCATAGAGAAAAGATCTTCTTTTGCAAGCGTTTCAAAGAACTGAAGCCGGTGGAAAAGTTGGATGCTGTAGAAAAGCTGGGGGCCTGCAAGAGGTGCTTGGTCTGTCATGGAGAAGATGATGAATGCAAAGACACTTACCTGTGCAGGAAAAGAGACTGTAAGAAAGACCATCATTTCTTTCTTTGTCTGAAGGGAGATTTCAAGAGAAGTGACTCAGACAGAAGACAATCCAATGTGAGAAGGTATACGCTTACAGAGGAGCAGGAGGAATTGGTATCTAAGCTCTCCCCAGAGATGGCAGAGAAATTCAAGAAAGCATTCACCAACGCCACTGCGAAAACAAACTGTGTCAAAAATAATCAGCTGGGAGTGACTGAGTCAAGTGCAGTAGAAGAATTGCCAGTTATTCTAATGCTGCTCAAGGTAACTGCCAATGCAGGACAAAGAATTGGAACCCTGATCGACTTGGCATCGGACACAAACTACATCACTCACAGAGCTGCCAGAAGATTAAATCTTCGAAGTGAAAACATCACTTTAGTCGTTCATGGAGTCGGAGGAATGGCCATGAAGGTTAGAACCAGAAGATATCTCCTCAGAGTGAGGGTCAAAACGCCCATAGGCACGGAAAGAGCTCATGAGCTTATCTGCTATGGTTTGAATGAAATTGCCAACGTCCACAGAGTCATCAAACCTGAGCAACTCAAGAAGTTCTTCCCAGAAGTCAATCTAGGAGATCTGAGTAGACCAGAGAGTATTGAGCTACTGATAAGCCACCGCGAAGGAAGACTTGCTCCGCAAAGAGTGAAGGTGATTGGAGACCTTGTCTTGTGGGAAGGCCCGCTAGGAAAGACTGTTGGTGGAGCACATCCAGATCTGTTTGAAGAAGTGGATATAGCCGCACACAGGTCTGAAACACACTTTGCTCGATCCATGAAAGCAACTGCTGTCAAATATCAAGAGATAGCTAAGCTGTTCACAGCTGAAACCAAAGGAACAGTTGCTCATAGAGAGTTCTTGGATTGGTGGAAGTGGGACAGCATTGGAGCAGCTTGCGACCCAAAGTGTGGAGGATGCCGGTGCGGCAACTGTCAACCAGGAGGCAAAGAAATGACTCTGAGTGAGGAAAGAGAGCTGGAGATCATAAGGAAAGGCCTCACCTACATCAAAGCAGATGCTCACAGTGATGAACCCCACTGGGACACAAAATACCCCTGGATTCAAGATCCAAGTTCCCTTCCTGACAACAGGAGTGGGGTGGAAGCCACCTTCTTGAGAACAGAAAAGCAACTCAAAAAAGAGCCAGAGTGGAGAATAGCATACACAGCTCAAGTCCATGAAATGGTCGAGAGAAGAGCAGCGAAGAAACTCACCAAAGAGCTCATTGCCAGCTGGAAGGGGCCAGTATGGTATGTCAGCCACTTGGTGGCAGCAAACCCGCACTCTCTCACAACACCTGTGAGACTGGTATGGAACAGCAGCCAGAAGTTTAGAGGGGTCAGCATGAATGACCTTCTGCTGAAAGGGCCTGATGTCCTCAATCCCATCCGAGCAGTACTACTCAGGTTCAGGAGAGGCGTCAATGCTGCCCTCGGCGACATTAAGAAAATGTACAATTCTGTGTGGTTGGAAGACCTGGAGATGCACCTCCACAGATTTCTCTGGAGAGACACTGAGGAGGAAGAGATTGAAGAGTATGCGATCACCAGAGTCAACATTGGCGATCGACCAGCAGGGTGCATTGCGCAATTGGCTATGAGAGAGACAAGCAAACTGCCCATGTTTGCTCACCTGGAGGAGGAACGTAGGATCCTTGAAGAGGATACCTATGTCGATGACATCCTGACTTCCCATAATGACTTGCAAAAGCTGGACCAGAACACCAAAAGTGTTGAAGAGATCCTGAAGGCAGGCGGCTTCGTCCTCAAGCCCTGGGTCCGGTCAGATCAAAGTGGGAGGCAGGAGATCGTACCAGGAGAACAAGGAGCGCAGTCAAGCACAGCACTCATTCTCCCAAACCAAATGAGGGAAGGATACAATAAAGCCCTTGGAGTTGGATACCTTGTTGAGGAGGATAGACTGTACCTCATGACTTCAATCAATTTCTCAAAGAGGAAAGGGAAAATGAGAGTCGGCCAAAATCTCCTTGATGAAGAGGTGAGAGGGAAAACTCCAAACCCACTGACGAGAAGAGAACTGCTGAGCCAGGTAGCTAGCCTGTATGACCCAATAGGCCTCGTCACACCTGCCAAACAAAAGGGAGCCATTCTTGTCAGAAAGGCGTTTCAGGAAGCTGGAGGCAAAACTCTGAACCGAGACACTTGGGACAAACCTTTGTCTGAAAATTTGAGGGAAGAAGCCATCCAATTCTTTGAGGAATACACACGTCTTGGCCAAATCACCTTTCACAGAAGCCTCACACCAGCCAACTGGATTGGAAAACCATGGGGAATAACATTCTCTGATGGAAGTGACAAGAGCTATGGAGCCGTAGTGTACTTAAGATGGGAGACCCAGCAAGGCATCAAAGTCAGACTGGTTGAATCCAAAGCAAAGCTCACACCATTGGACCAAAAGGGAGAACCAGTAAAAGCTGAAATCTGCGGTGCTGTCTATGCAGCACGACTTCGAAAGTACGTTGAAAAGCATAGTCGAATAGAAATTGAACGATGGCTCCATCTACTGGACAGTCAAACTGTGTTGGGAGCAATCCAGAGAGACAGCTATGGATATCAAACTTTCTTTGCAAATAGAGTTGGAGAGATCCAGAAATCCACATCCATAGAAGACTGGTGGTGGATCCCAGGAAGCCTGAACAGTGCTGACATCATAACAAGAGGGGCAGCCCCAGAAGACCTCCAGGAAGATTCCATGTGGCAGGATGGACCAGCATTCCTGAGGAAACCTGTGAAAGAGTGGCCACATAAGTCAGCCAAAGAAATCGCTGCGTATGGCAAGGAAGGTATAAACAAACTTCGAAGGAAAGCTTTCTCAGCAGCACTGACCAGAGCGCAGGTCAAGAGAAACCAGAGTGATACACAGCAAAATAAATCAGATGAACCTAAGACTCGGATCCGAAGATCACCAGCCGGCTCTGCGGTAACAAAACTGATTGACATCAGGAAATTCAGCAATCTGACCAGGCTGATCCGAGTCATTGCCTGGGTTTGGAGAGCCGCAACGAGATGGAAAGAAATATTGACCAAGAATTCAGCCTCAGATAAACCAAAGTGGGAGGACGCTCTTTCAACAAACTGGAGGTACAGAGCCAAACAAGCTGTACTCACTGTCGGGGAGTGTGAGGATGCACTAAGAGACTTGTTCCTTGCAGCTCAAGAAGGTATAACCTTTCAAGATACCACTCTCAACAGACTCGCTGTTTACAGAGATAAAGAGACTGGGCTCTTAGTTTGTGGAGGAAGGTTCCAGATCTTTGATGAGGACGAAACTGCCGTACCAATTCTACCATATGAGGCATGGATATCCACTCTCCTAGCTCAAGAGGCCCATGGTGCAAATCATGAAGAAATAGCAGGCACACTCCTCCGGATGAGGAAGAAAGCCTGGGTGATAAAAGGCCGGAAGCTGGCTAAAAAGAGAGTTGACAATTGTGTGGTGTGCAGAAAGGCCAGGGCCAGAAAGTGCCAACAGATCATGAGTGACCTTCCATCCGAGCGGATAACACCAGCCAGACCATTTGAGTACACAACAGTGGACTTATTTGGACCGTATGAAGTCAAGGACGAGGTCAAAAAGAAAACCAAGCTCAAGGTGTGGGGTATTGTCTTCTGTTGCATGGTATCCAGAGCTATACACACAGATGTTGTCAGTGACCAGTCGACGGAAGGCTTCCTACTGGCTTACCAAAGATTCACGGCACTGAGAGGGCACCCAAAGAAATTGTGGTCAGATCCTGGAAAGAACTTTGTGGGTGCCAGACCTGCCCTCAAAGAACTCTACATCTTCTTGGATCAACTAGGTAAATCTGAGCTTGAAAATGAAGCTTCCAAGCATGGGACAGAATGGAGCTGGAAAATCCACCCAGCAGACTCCCCTCACAGGAATGGAGCTGCAGAAGCAGCTGTTCGTACTGTGAAGCGGGCTTTGCACAACCTGGGAGGAGAAGGACTCTTCACATGGAGTGAGTTTCAAACATTTCTCTACACGGCTGCTAACCTTGGTGGAGTCAGTTAGCTGGGCCCAATCTATTCGTGAGGAGTAAATGGCACACAACACATAGGAATGTGGCTGTTGGAGATGTTGTCTGGCTGGCTGACCAAAATGCCTGGAGGGGTCACTACAAACTAGCCAGAGTCATCGGTGTCAACATTGACAAGAAGGGCATCGTCAGAGATGTGCAGGTCAGAACTTTTCCCAGCTACCCAGTCCCAACTGTGAAGCCTGCTCAAGAGAAGTCAAAGACACTCTCAACTAAAAAACCTGCTACAGTTCTTCATAGGGATGTCAGACGCATCATTGTTATACTTCCTGTTGAAGAAGGAAGAGCCTGATAGCTGAAATCGAACATGCCCAACACAGAGGTTCGTGTGACCTCCTTCGGTTCAAGAACCAGGAGGTCAAGTGGGAGGTGTTGCGTCAAAACAGAACACTCAAAACATGAGCACAATGGCAGCTCTTCCTTTAAAGACCTCCAGGCCTCAAGAGGGCAGATAACCCAAAAAACACAGGTGGAACTAAAAAATTGAGCCAGGATTTCTGGAGGGACTACTTTTACATGCGCACCTGTCAGATAAGCATGGGTATAAAATGTTTGGTCCTCAACATACACACAGCTCATTGTTCAACCCTAAAGACGCAACTGGTATGTAATGTTTGGAATTATTTATTATGTTGCATCCAGTGCTTAGCAATTTACATGTTTAACTCTGGTAGGAATGTTGACTTTTGTTGTGGATATTTTCTGACCTCAGAAGTAATTGCTAGAAGTGCTAGATTAAATTGTTTAAACGTTTACTTTATTCAAAGCCATGCTTTGTTGCTGTGTCATGCATTGTTTAGTGTAAAATAATGCATGTTTATTCTCTGTTTGTTTAAGGTTATCAAGCTATTCCTAGTGCTAGTGCTATTCCTAGTGCTAGTGCTATTCCTATTGCTATTGCTATTCCCTATTCCTCTGTGATTCAACTACTCTATTCAACAAATCAACTATTTCAACATATTCAACAAATGGCATCAAAACCATAATAAAACACTGGAAAGGAATTGAGTTGTCCCTTTGCATCCTTCACGGGTTGAGCAAGCCGTTTTCAAGTTTGGGCAGAGCTGAAAATAATTATAACACCTAGACAACTTGACAATAACTATTGTATCAGAATACTATTATTATAACAATTGTATCAGGATACTATAGCAGAGTTATTATAACTATTGTATCAGAATACTATAGCAGAGTCATTATAACTATTGTATCAGAATACTATAGCAGAGTTATTATAACTATTGTATCAGAATACTATAGCAGAGTCATTATAACTATTGTATCAGAAAACTATTATTATAACTATTGTATCAGAATACTATAGCAGAGTTATTATAACTATTGTATCAGAATACTATTATTATAACTATTTTATCAAAATACTATAGCAGAGTTATTATACCTATTGTATCAGAATACTATAGCAGAGTTATTATAACTATTGTATCAGAATACTATAGCAGAGTCATTATAACTATTGTATCAGAATACTATAGCAGAGTCATTATAACTATTGTATCAGAATACTATAGCAGAGTCATTATAACTATTGTATCAGAATACTATAGCAGAGTTATTATAACTATTGTATCAGAATACTATAGCAGTGTCATTATAACTATTGTATCAGAATACTATAGCAGAGTCATTATAACTATTGTATCAGAATACTATAGCAGAGTCATTATAACTATTGTATCAGAATACTTTAGCAGAGTCATTATAACTATTGTATCAAAATACTATAGCAGAGTTATTATAACTATTTTATCAGAATACTATAGCAGAGTTATTGTAACTACTGTATCAGAATACTATTATTATAACTATTGTATCAGAATACTATAGCAGAGTTATTATAACTATTGTATCAGAATACTATAGCATAGTTATTATAACTATTGTATCAGAATACTATAGCAGAGTTATTATAACTATTGTATCAGAATACTATAGCAGAGTCATTATAACTATTGTATCAGAATACTATTATTATAACTATTGTATCAGAATACTATAGCAGAGTTATTATAACTATTGTATCAGAATATTATAGCAGAGTTATTATAACTATTGTATCAGAATACTATAGCAGAGTCATTATAACTATTGTATCAGAATACTATAGCAGAGTTATTATAACTATTGTATCAGAATACTATAGCAGAGTTATTATAACTATTGTATCAGAATACTATAGCAGAGTTATTATAACTATTGTATCAGAATACTATAGCAGAGTCATTATAACTATTGTATCAGAATACTATAGCAGATGCATTATAACTATTGTATCAGAATACTATAGCAGAGTTATTATAACTATTGTATCAGAATACTATAGCAGAGTTATTATAACTATTGTATCAGAATACTATAGCAGAGTCATTATAACTATTGTATCAGAATACTATTATTATAACTATTGTATCAGAATACTATTATTATAACTATTGTATCAGAATACTATAGCAGAGTCATTATAACTATTGTATCAGAATACTATTATTATAACTATTGTATCAGAATACTATAGCAGAGTCATTATAACTATTGTATCAGAATACTATTATTATAACTATTGTATCAGAATACTATAGCAGAGTTATTATAACTATTGTATCAGAATATTATAGCAGAGTTATTATAACTATTGTATCAGAATACTATAGCAGAGTCATTATAACTATTGTATCAGAATACTATAGCAGAGTTATTATAACTATTGTATCAGAATACTATAGCAGAGTTATTATAACTATTGTATCAGAATATTATTATTATAACTATTGTATCAGAAAACTATATCAGAGTTATTATAACTATTGTATCAGAATACTATTATTATAACAATTGTATCAGGATACTATAGCAGAGTTATTATAACTTTTGTATCAGAATACTATAGCAGAGTCATTATAACTATTGTATCAGAATACTATAGCAGAGTTATTATAACTATTGTATCAGAATACTATAGCAGAGTCATTATAACTATTGTATCAGAATACTATAGCAGAGTTATTATAACTATTGTATCAGAATACTATAGCAGAGTCATTATAACTATTGTATCAGAATACTATAGCAGAGTTATTATAACTATTGTATCAGAATACTATAGCAGAGTTATTATAACTATTGTATCAGAATACTATAGCACAGTTATTATAACTATTGTATCAGAATACTATAGCAGAGTCATTATAACTATTGTATCAGAATACTATTATTATAACTATTGTATCAGAATACTATAGCAGAGTCATTATAACTATTGTATCAAAATACTATAGCAGAGTTATTATAACTATTGTATCAGAATACTATAGCAGAGTTATTTTAACTATTGTATCAGAATACTATTATTATAACTATTGTATCAGAATACTATAGCAGAGTTATTATAACTATTGTATCAGAATACTATAGCAGAGTCATTATAACTATTGTATCAGAATACTATTATTATAACTATTGTATCAGAATACTATAGCAGAGTCATTATAACTATTGTATCAGCATACTATTATTATAACTATTGTATCAGAATACTATAGCAAAGATATTATAACTATTGTATCAGAATACTATAGCAGAGTTATGATAACTGTTGTATCAGAATACTATAGCAGAGTTATGATAACTATTGTATCAGAATACTATAGCAGATGCATTATAACTATTGTATCAGAATACTATAGCAGAGTTATTATAACTATTGTATCAGAATACTTTAGCAGAGTCATTATAACTATTGTATCAGAATACTATAGCAGAGTTATTATAACTATTGTATCAGAATACTATAGCAGAGTTATTATAACTATTGTATCAGAATACTATTATTATAACTATTGTATCAGAATACTATTATTATAACTATTGTATCAGAATACTATTATTATAACTATTGTATCAGAATACTATAGCAGAGTTATTATAACTATTGTATCAGAATACTATAGCAGAGTCATTATAACTATTGTATCAGAATACTATAGCAGAGTCATTATAACTATTGTATCAGAATATTATTATTATAACTATTGTATCAGAATACTATAGCAAAGTTATTATAACTATTGTATCTGAATACTATTATTATAACAATTGTATCAGGATACTATAGCAGAGTTATTATAACTATTGTATCAGAATACTATAGCAGAGTTATTATAACTATTGTATCAGAATACTATAGCAGAGTTATTATAACTATTGTATCAGAATACTATAGCAGAGTCATTATAACTATTGTATCAGAATACTATAGCAGAGTTATTATAACTATTGTATCAGAATACTATAGCAGAGTCATTATAACTATTGTATCAAAATAGTATAGCAGAGTTATTATAACTATTGTATCAGAATACTATAGCAGAGTTATTATAACTATTGTATCAGAATACTATAGCAGAGTTATTATAACTATAGTATCAGAATACTATAGCACAGTTATTATAACTATTGTATCAGAATACTATAGCAGAGTCATTATAACTATTGTATCAGAATACTATTATTATAACTATTGTATCAGAATACTATAGCAGAGTTATTATAACTATTGTATCAGAATACTATAGCAGAGGTATTATAACTATTGTATCAGAATACTATTATTATAACCAATTTTTCAAAATACTATAGCAGAGTTATTATACCTATTGTATCAGAATACTATAGCAGAGTTATTATAACTATTGTATCAGAATACTATAGCAGAGTCATTATAACTATTGTATCAGAATACTATAGCAGAGTCATTATAACTATTGTATCAGAATATTATTATTATAACTATTGTATCAGAATACTATAGCAGAGTTATTATAACTATTGTATCAGAATACTATTATTATAACAATTGTATCAGGATACTATAGCAGAGTAATTATAACTATTGTATCAGAATACTATAGCAGTCATTATAACTATTGTATCAGAATACTATAGCAGAGTTATTATAACTATTGTATCAGAATACTATAGCAGAGTTATTATAACTATTGTATCAGAATACAATAGCAGAGTTATTATAACTATTGTATCAGAATACTATAGCAGAGTTATTATAACTATTGTATCAGAATACTATAGCAGAGTTATTATAACTATTGTATCAGAATACTATAGCAGAGTTATTATAACTATTGTATCAGAATACTATAGCAGAGTTATTATAACTATTGTATCAGAATACTATAGCAGAGTTATTATAACTATTGTATCAGAATACTATAGCAGAGTTATTATAACTATTGTATCAGAATACTATAGCAGAGTCATTATAACTATTGTATCAGAATACTATAGCAGAGTTATTATAACTATTGTATCAGAATACTATAGCAGAGTCATTATAACTATTGTATCAGAATACTATAGCAGAGTTATTATAACTATTGTATCAGAATACTATTATTATAACTATTGTATCAGAATACTATTATTATAACTATTGTATCAGAATACTATAGCAGAGTTATTATAACTATTGTATCAGAATACTATAGCAGAGTTATTATAACTATTGTATCAGAATACTATTATTATAACTATTGTATCAGAATACTATTATTATAACTATTGTATCAGAATACTATTATTATAACTATTGTATCAGAATACTATAGCAGAGTTATTATAACTATTGTATCAGAATACTATAGCAGAGTTATTATAACTATTGTATCAGAATACTATTATTATAACTATTGTATCAGAATACTATTATAACTACTGTATCAGAATACTATAGCAGAGTTATTATAACTATTGTATCAGAATACTATTATTATAACTATTGTATCAGAATACTATTATAACTACTGTATCAGAATACTAAAGCAGAGTCATTATAACTATTGTATCAGAATACTATTATTATAACTATTGTATCAGAATACTATAGCAGAGTTATTATAACTATTGTATCAGAATACTATTATTATAACTATTGTATCAGAATACTATTATTATAACTATTGTATCAGAATACTATAGCAGAGTTATTATAACTACTGTATCAGAATACTATAGCAGAGTTATTATAACTATTGTATCAGAATACTATAGCAGAGTTATTATAACTATTGTATCAGAATACTATAGCAGAGTTATTATAACTATTGTATCAGAATACTATTATTATAACTATTGTATCAAAATACTAAAGCAGAGTTATTATAACTATTGTATCAGAATACTATTATTATAACTATTGTATCAGAATACTATAGCAGAGTTATTATAACTATTGGTTCAGAATACTATAGCAGAGTCATTATAACTATTGTATCAGAATACTATAGCAGAGTTATTATAACTATTGGTTCAGAATACTATTATTATAACTATTGTATCAGAATACTATAGCAGAGTTATTATAACTATTGTATCAGAATACTATAGCAGAGTTATTATAACTATTGTATCAGAATACTATTATTATAACTATTGTATCAGAATACTATTATTATAACTATTGTATCAGAATACTATAGCAGAGTTATTATAACTACTGTATCAGAATACTATAGCAGAGTTATTATAACTATTGTATCAGAATACTATAGCAGAGTTATTATAACTATTGTATCAGAATACTATAGCAGAGTTATTATAACTATTGTATCAGAATACTATTATTATAACTATTGTATCAAAATACTAAAGCAGAGTTATTATAACTATTGTATCAGAATACTATAGCAGAGTTATTATAACTATTGGTTCAGAATACTATTATTATAACTATTGTATCAGAATACTATAGCAGAGTTATTATAACTATTGTATCAGAATACTATAGCAGAGTTATTATAACTATTGTATCAGAATACTATAGCAGAGTTATTATAACTATTGTATCAGAATACTATAGCAGAGTTATTATAACTATTGTATCAGAATACTATTATTATAACTATTGTATCAGAATACTATAGCAGAGTTATTATAACTATTGGTTCAGAATACTATTATTATAACTATTGTATCAGAATACTATAGCAGAGTCATTATAACTATTGTATCAGAATACTATAGCAGAGTTATTATAACTATTGTATCAGAATACTATAGCAGAGTCATTATAACTATTGTATCAGAATACTATAGCAGAGTCATTATAACTATTGTATCAGAATACTATAGCAGAGTCATTATAACTATTGTATCAGAATACTATAGCAGAGTCATTATAACTATTGTGATGATATTAGGAATGTATTGATATTGTGAAGCTGGTATGGACACAGGTATGTGGGCTTGGAAGGGCATATCTGACTGACTGTTCGCACGCACACACACACACACACACACACACACACACACACACACACACACACACACACACACACACACACACACACACACACACACACACACACACACACACACACCTCACCTTACAGACTGCAACATATCCTGAAATGAAGCAAGCTCATTGTTTTCTTAGCTAGGTTTACTGCAGAAGTTGCTGCCTCAGGGCACATTGCTATAAGAGCGTGCATGTGTGTGCGTGCGTGGACATGTCAGCAGCTATCCCACCGGGTAAAAACAATAGTTCTGACTACAGTCATGTTTTCCGATGGAGATTACAGCAGAAGAGCAGCTTATACACTAATGTCTAGTCTCTAGGTTAATAGACATTAGTCAGGTATATAGGTCCTGGGTTAATAGACAGGTATATAGGTCCTGGGATAATAGACAGGCATATAGGTCCTGGGATAATAGACAGGTATATAGGCCCTGGGTTAATCGACAGGTATATAGGTCCTGGGTTAATAGACAGGTATATAGGTCCTGGGTTAATAGACAGGTATATAGGTCCTGGGTTAATAGGCAGGTATATAGGTCCTGGGTTAATAGACAGGTATATAGGTCCTGGGTTAATAGACAGGTATATAGGTCTTGGGTTAATAGACAGGTATATAGACCCTGGGTTAATAGGCAGGTATATAGACCCTGGGTTAATAAGCAGGTATATAGACCCTGGATTAATAGACAGGCATATAGCCCTGGGTTAATAGACAGGTATATAGACCCTGGATTAATAGACAGGTATATAGACCCTGGATTAATAGGCAGGTATATAGGTCCTGGGTTAATAGACAGGTATATAGCCCCTGATTCCAACCTTTCGGTTGCTGGCCCAACACGCTTAACCACCAGGCTACCTGCCGCCTAATGGAGTTGACACAGTGATGGATTTTGGAGTTGACATCAAAGAGTGATGGGTTTTGGAGTTGACGTCCATAGAGAGATGTGTTTTGGAGTTGACATCCAAAGAGAGATGTGTTTTGGAGTTGACATCCAAAGAGATGTGTTTTGGAGTTGACATCCAAAGAGATGTGTTTTGGAGTTGACATCAAAAGAGAGATGTGTTTTGGAGTTGACATCCAAAGAGAGATGTGTTTTGGAGTTGACATCCAAAGAGAGATGTGTTTTGGAGTTGACATCCAAAGAGAGATGTGTTTTGGAGTTGACATCCAAAGAGATGTGTTTTGGAGTTGACATCCGAAGAGAGATGTGTTTTGGAGTTGACATCCAAATAGAGCTGTGATTTGGAATTGACATCCAAAGAGAGATGTGTTTTGGAGTTGACGTCATAAGAGCTGTGTTTTGGAGTTGACATCCAAAGAGAGCTGTGTTTTGGAGTTGACGTCATAAGAGCTGTGTTTTGGAGTTGACATCCAAAGAGAGCTGTGTTTTGGAGTTGACATCATAAGAGCTGTGTTTTGGAGTTGACATCAAAAGAGAGATGTGTTTTGGAGTTGACATCCAAAGAGAGATGTGATTTGGAGTTGACATCCAAAGAGAGATGTGGTTTGGAGTTGACATCCAAAGAGAGATGTGGTTTGGAGTTGACATCCAAAGAGAGATGTGATTTGGAGTTGACATCCAAAGAGAGATGTGATTTGGAGTTGACATCCAAAGAGTGATGTGTTTTGGAGTTGACATCCAAAGAGAGATGTGATTTGGAGTTGACATCCAAAGAGAGATGTGTTTTGGAGTTGACATCCAAAGAGAGATGTGTTTTGGAGTTGACATCCAAAGAGATGTGTTTTGGAGTTGACATCCAAAGAGATGTGTTTTGGAGTTGACATCCAAAGATATGTGTTGTGGAGTTGACATCAAAAAAGAGATGTGTTTTGGAGTTGACATCCAAAGAGAGATGTGTTTTGGAGTTGACATCCAAAGAGATGTGTTTTGGAGTTGATATCCAAAGAGATGTGTTTTGGAATTGACATCCAAAGAGATGTTTTGGAGTTGACATCCAAAGAGAGATGTGGTTTGGAGTTGATATCCAAAGAGAGATGTGATTTGGAGTTGACAGCCAAAGAGAGATGTGTTTTGGAGTTGACATCCAAAGAGAAATGTGTTTTGGAGTTGACATCCAAAGAGAGATGTGATTTGGAGTTGACATCCAAAGAGTGATGTGTTTTGGAGTTGACATCCAAAGAGAGATGTGTTTTGGAGTTGACATCCAAAGAGAGATGTGTTTTGGAGTTGACATCCAAAGAGATGTGTTTTGGAGTTGACATCCAAAGAGATGTGTTTTGGAGTTGACATCAAAAGAGAGATGTGTTTTGGAGTTGACATCCAAAGAGAGATGTGTTTTGGAGTTGACATCCAAAGAGAGATGTGTTTTGGAGTTGACATCCAAAGAGAGATGTGTTTTGGAGTTGACATCCAAAGAGATGTGTTTTGGAGTTAACATCCAAAGAGAGATGTGTTTTGGAGTTGAGATCCAAATAGAGCTGTGATTTGGAATTGACGTCATAAGAGCTGTGTTTTGGAGTTGACATCCAAAGAGAGCTGTGTTTTGGAGTTGACATCAAAAGAGAGATGTGTTTTGGAGTTGACATCCAAATAGAGCTGTGATTTGGAATTGACATCCAAAGAGAGATGTGTTTTGGAGTTGACGTCATAAGAGCTGTGTTTTGGAGTTGACATCCAAAGAGAGCTGTGTTTTGGAGTTGACGTCATAAGAGCTGTGTTTTGGAGTTGACATCCAAAGAGAGCTGTGTTTTGGAGTTGACGTCATAAGAGCTGTGTTTTGGAGTTGACATCCAAAGAGAGCTGTGTTTTGGAGTTGACATCATAAGAGCTGTGTTTTGGAGTTGACATCAAAAGAGAGATGTGTTTTGGAGTTGACATCCAAAGAGAGATGTGATTTGGAGTTGACATCCAAAGAGAGATGTGATTTGGAGTTGACATCCAAAGAGAGATGTGTTTTGGAGTTGACATCCAAAGAGAGATGTGTTTTGGAGTTGACATCCAAAGAGAGATGTGTTTTGGAGTTGACATCCAAAGAGATGTGTTTTGGAGTTGACATCCAAAGAGATGTGTTTTGGAGTTGACATCCAAAGATATGTGTTGTGGAGTTGACATCAAAAAAGAGATGTGTTTTGGAGTTGACATCCAAAGAGAGATGTGTTTTGGAGTTGACATCCAAAGAGATGTGTTTTGGAGTTGACATCCAAAGAGATGTGTTTTGGAATTGACATCCAAAGAGATGTTTTGGAGTTGACATCCAAAGAGAGATGTGGTTTGGAGTTGATATCCAAAGAGAGATGTGATTTGGAGTTGACAGCCAAAGAGAGATGTGTTTTGGAGTTGACATCCAAAGAGAAATGTGTTTTGGAGTTGACATCCAAAGAGAGATGTGATTTGGAGTTGACATCCAAAGAGTGATGTGTTTTGGAGTTGACATCCAAAGAGAGATGTGTTTTGGAGTTGACATCCAAAGAGAGATGTGTTTTGGAGTTGACATCCAAAGAGATGTGTTTTGGAGTTGACATCCAAAGAGATGTGTTTTGGAGTTGACATCAAAAGAGAGATGTGTTTTGGAGTTGACATCCAAAGAGAGATGTGTTTTGGAGTTGACATCCAAAGAGAGATGTGTTTTGGAGTTGACATCCAAAGAGATGTGTTTTGGAGTTGACATCCAAAGAGAGATGTGTTTTGGAGTTGACATCCAAAGAGAGATGTGTTTTGGAGTTGAGATCCAAATAGAGCTGTGATTTGGAATTGACGTCATAAGAGCTGTGTTTTGGAGTTGACATCCAAATAGAGCTGTGATTTGGAATTGACATCCAAAGAGAGATGTGTTTTGGAGTTGACGTCATAAGAGCTGTGTTTTGGAGTTGACATCCAAAGAGAGCTGTGTTTTGGAGTTGACGTCATAAGAGCTGTGTTTTGGAGTTGACATCCAAAGAGAGCTGTGTTTTGGAGTTGACATCATAAGAGCTGTGTTTTGGAGTTGACATCAAAAGAGAGATGTGATTTGGAGTTGACATCCAAAGAGAGATGTGTTTTGGAGTTGACATCCAAAGAGATGTGTTTTGGAGTTGACATCCAAAGAGATGTGTTTTGGAGTTGACATCCAAAGAGAGATGTGATTTGGAGTTGACATCCAAAGAGAGATGTGTTTTGGAGTTGACATCCAAAGAGATGTGTTTTGGAGTTGACATCCAAATATATGTGTTTTGGAGTTGACATCCAAAGAGAGATGTGTTTTGGAGTTGACATCCAAAGAGAGATGTGTTTTGGAGTTGACATCCAAAGAGAGATGTGTTTTGGAGTTGACATCCAAAGAGAGATGTGGTTTGGAGTTGACATCCAAATAGAGCTGTGATTTGGAATTTACATCCAAAGAGAGATGTGTTTTGGAGTTGACGTCATACGAGCTGTATTTTGGAGTTGACATCCAAAGAGAGCTGTGTTTTGGAGTTGTCGTCATAACAGCTGTTGTTTTGGAGTTGACATCAAAAGAGAGATGTGTTTTGGAGTTGACATCCAAAGAGAGCTGTGTTTTGGAGTTGACATCATAAGAGCTGTGTTTTGCAGTTGACATCAAAAGAGAGATGTGTTTTGGAGTTGACATCCAAAGAGAGATGTGTTTTGGAGTTGACATCCAAAGAGAGATGTGTTTTGGAGTTGACATCCAAAGAGAGATGTGATTTGGAGTTGACATCCAAAGAGAGATGTGGTTTGGAGTTGACATCCAAAGAGAGATGTGGTTTGGAGTTGACATCCAAAGAGAGATGTGGTTTGGAGTTGACATCCAAAGAGAGATGTGATTTGGAATTGACATCCAAAGAGAGATGTGTTTTGGAGTTGACATCCAAAGAGTGATGTGTTTTGGAGTTGACATCCAAAGAGAGATGTGGTTTGGAGTTGACATCCAAAGAGAGATGTGATTTGGAGTTGACATCCAAAGAGAGATGTGATTTGGAGTTGACATCCAAAGAGTGATGTGATTTGGAGTTGACATCCAAAGAGAGATGTGATTTGGAGTTGACATCCAAAGAGAGATGTGTTTTGGAGTTGACATCCAAAGAGAGATGTGTTTTGGAGTTGACATCCAAAGAGAGATGTGTTTTGGAGTTGACATCCAAAGAGATGTGTTTTGGAGTTGACATCCAAAGAGATGTGTTTTGGAGTTGACATCCAAAGATATGTGTTGTGGAGTTGACATCAAAAAAGAGATGTGTTTTGGAGTTGACATCCAAAGAGAGATGTGTTTTGGAGTTGACATCCAAATAGAGCTGTGATTTGGAATTGACATCCAAAGAGAGATGTGTTTTGGAGTTGACGTCATAAGAGCTGTGTTTTGGAGTTGACATCCAAAGAGAGCTGTGTTTTGGAGTTGACGTCATAAGAGCTGTGTTTTGGAGTTGACATCCAAAGAGAGCTGTGTTTTGGAGTTGACATCATAAGAGCTGTGTTTTGGAGTTGACATCAAAAGAGAGGTGTGATTTGGAGTTGACATCCAAAGAGAGATGTGTTTTGGAGTTGACATCCAAAGAGATGTGTTTTGGAGTTGACATCCAAAGAGATGTGTTTTGGAGTTGACATCCAAAGAGAGATGTGATTTGGAGTTGACATCCAAAGAGAGATGTGTTTTGGAGTTGACATCCAAAGAGATGTGTTTTGGAGTTGACATCCAAATATATGTGTTTTGGAGTTGACATCCAAAGAGAGATGTGTTTTGGAGTTGACATCCAAAGAGAGATGTGTTTTGGAGTTGACATCCAAAGAGAGATGTGTTTTGGAGTTGACATCCAAAGAGAGATGTGGTTTGGAGTTGACATCCAAATAGAGCTGTGATTTGGAATTTACATCCAAAGAGAGATGTGTTTTGGAGTTGACGTCATACGAGCTGTATTTTGGAGTTGACATCCAAAGAGAGCTGTGTTTTGGAGTTGTCGTCATAACAGCTGTTGTTTTGGAGTTGACATCAAAAGAGAGATGTGTTTTGGAGTTGACATCCAAAGAGAGCTGTGTTTTGGAGTTGACATCAAAAGAGAGATGTGTTTTGGAGTTGACATCCAAATAGAGCTGTGATTTGGAATTGACATCCAAAGAGAGATGTGTTTTGGAGTTGACGTCATAAGAGCTGTGTTTTGGAGTTGACATCCAAAGAGAGCTGTGTTTTGGAGTTGACGTCATAAGAGCTGTGTTTTGGAGTTGACATCCAAAGAGAGCTGTGTTTTGGAGTTGACATCATAAGAGCTGTGTTTTGGAGTTGACATCAAAAGAGAGATGTGATTTGGAGTTGACATCCAAAGAGAGATGTGTTTTGGAGTTGACATCCAAAGAGATGTGTTTTGGAGTTGACATCCAAAGAGATGTGTTTAGGAGTTGACATCCAAAGAGAGATGTGATTTGGAGTTGACATCCAAAGAGAGATGTGTTTTGGAGTTGACATCCAAAGAGATGTGTTTTGGAGTTGACATCCAAATATATGTGTTTTGGAGTTGACATCCAAAGAGAGATGTGTTTTGGAGTTGACATCCAAAGAGAGATGTGTTTTGGAGTTGACATCCAAAGAGAGATGTGTTTTGGAGTTGACATCCAAAGAGAGATGTGGTTTGGAGTTGACATCCAAATAGAGCTGTGATTTGGAATTTACATCCAAAGAGAGATGTGTTTTGGAGTTGACGTCATACGAGCTGTATTTTGGAGTTGACATCCAAAGAGAGCTGTGTTTTGGAGTTGTCGTCATAACAGCTGTTGTTTTGGAGTTGACATCAAAAGAGAGATGTGTTTTGGAGTTGACATCCAAAGAGAGCTGTGTTTTGGAGTTGACATCATAAGAGCTGTGTTTTGCAGTTGACATCAAAAGAGAGATGTGTTTTGGAGTTGACATCCAAAGAGAGATGTGTTTTGGAGTTGACATCCAAAGAGAGATGTGTTTTGGAGTTGACATCCAAAGAGAGATGTGATTTGGAGTTGACATCCAAAGAGAGATGTGGTTTGGAGTTGACATCCAAAGAGAGATGTGGTTTGGAGTTGACATCCAAAGAGAGATGTGGTTTGGAGTTGACATCCAAAGAGAGATGTGGTTTGGAGTTGACATCCAAAGAGAGATGTGGTTTGGAGTTGACATCCAAAGAGTGATGTGTTTTGGAGTTGACATCCAAAGAGAGATGTGGTTTGGAGTTGACATCCAAAGAGAGATGTGATTTGGAGTTGACATCCAAAGAGAGATGTGATTTGGAGTTGACATCCAAAGAGTGATGTGTTTTGGAGTTGACATCCAAAGAGAGATGTGATTTGGAGTTGACATCCAAAGAGAGATGTGTTTTGGAGTTGACATCCAAAGAGAGATGTGTTTTGGAGTTGACATCCAAAGAGAGATGTGTTTTGGAGTTGACATCCAAAGAGAGATGTGTTTTGGAGTTGACATCCAAAGAGATGTGTTTTGGAGTTGACATCCAAAGAGATGTGTTTTGGAGTTGACATCCAAAGATATGTGTTTAGGAGTTGACATCAAAAAAGAGATGTGTTTTGGAGTTGACATCCAAAGAGAGATGTGTTTTGGAGTTGACATCCAAAGAGATGTTTTGGAGTTGACATCCAAAGAGAGATGTGGTTTGGAGTTGACATCCAAAGAGAGATGTGGTTTGGAGTTGATATCCAAAGAGAGATGTGATTTGGAGTTGACAGCCAAAGAGAGATGTGTTTTGGAGTTGACATCCAAAGAGAAATGTGTTTTGGAGTTGACATCCAAAGAGAGATGTGATTTGGAGTTGACATCCAAAGAGTGATGTGTTTTGGAGTTGACATCCAAAGAGAGATGTGTTTTTGAGTTGACATCCAAAGAGAGATGTGTTTTGGAGTTGACATCCAAAGAGATGTGTTTTGGAGTTGACATCCAAAGAGATGTGTTTTGGAGTTGACATCAAAAGAGAGATGTGTTTTGGAGTTGACATCCAAAGAGAGATGTGTTTTGGAGTTGACATCCAAAGAGAGATGTGTTTTGGAGTTGACATCCAAAGAGATGTGTTTTGGAGTTGACATCCAAAGAGAGATGTGTTTTGGAGTTGACATCCAAAGAGAGATGTGTTTTGGAGTTGAGATCCAAATAGAGCTGTGATTTGGAATTGACGTCATAAGAGCTGTGTTTTGGAGTTGACATCCAAAGAGAGCTGTGTTTTGGAGTTGACATCAAAAGAGAGATGTGTTTTGGAGTTGACATCCAAATAGAGCTGTGATTTGGAATTGACATCCAAAGAGAGATGTGTTTTGGAGTTGACGTCATAAGAGCTGTGTTTTGGAGTTGACATCCAAAGAGAGCTGTGTTTTGGAGTTGACGTCATAAGAGCTGTGTTTTGGAGTTGACATCCAAAGAGAGCTGTGTTTTGGAGTTGACATCATAAGAGCTGTGTTTTGGAGTTGACATCAAAAGAGAGATGTGATTTGGAGTTGACATCCAAAGAGAGATGTGTTTTGGAGTTGACATCCAAAGAGATGTGTTTTGGAGTTGACATCCAAAGAGATGTGTTTAGGAGTTGACATCCAAAGAGAGATGTGATTTGGAGTTGACATCCAAAGAGAGATGTGTTTTGGAGTTGACATCCAAAGAGATGTGTTTTGGAGTTGACATCCAAATATATGTGTTTTGGAGTTGACATCCAAAGAGAGATGTGTTTTGGAGTTGACATCCAAAGAGAGATGTGTTTTGGAGTTGACATCCAAAGAGAGATGTGTTTTGGAGTTGACATCCAAAGAGAGATGTGGTTTGGAGTTGACATCCAAATAGAGCTGTGATTTGGAATTTACATCCAAAGAGAGATGTGTTTTGGAGTTGACGTCATACGAGCTGTATTTTGGAGTTGACATCCAAAGAGAGCTGTGTTTTGGAGTTGTCGTCATAACAGCTGTTGTTTTGGAGTTGACATCAAAAGAGAGATGTGTTTTGGAGTTGACATCCAAAGAGAGCTGTGTTTTGGAGTTGACATCATAAGAGCTGTGTTTTGCAGTTGACATCAAAAGAGAGATGTGTTTTGGAGTTGACATCCAAAGAGAGATGTGTTTTGGAGTTGACATCCAAAGAGAGATGTGTTTTGGAGTTGACATCCAAAGAGAGATGTGATTTGGAGTTGACATCCAAAGAGAGATGTGGTTTGGAGTTGACATCCAAAGAGAGATGTGGTTTGGAGTTGACATCCAAAGAGAGATGTGGTTTGGAGTTGACATCCAAAGAGAGATGTGATTTGGAGTTGACATCCAAAGAGAGATGTGTTTTGGAGTTGACATCCAAAGAGTGATGTGTTTTGGAGTTGACATCCAAAGAGAGATGTGATTTGGAGTTGACATCCAAAGAGAGATGTGTTTTGGAGTTGACATCCAAAGAGAGATGTGTTTTGGAGTTGACATCCAAAGAGATGTGTTTTGGAGTTGACATCCAAAGAGAGATGTGTTTTGGAGTTGACATCCAAAGAGTGATGTGTTTTGGAGTTGAGATCCAAAGAGAGATGTGTTTTGGAGTTGACATCCAAAGAGAGATGTGTTTTGGAGTTGACATCAAAAGAGATGTGTTTTGGAGTTGACATCCAAAGAGAGATGTGTTTTGGAGTTGACATCAAAAGAGATGTGTTTTGGAGTTGACATCCAAAGAGAGTTGTGTTTTGGAGTTGACATCAAAAGAGATGTGTTTTGGAGTTGGCATCCAAAGAGAGATGTGTTTTGGAGTTGACATCCAAAGAGAGATGTGTTTTGGAGTTGACATCCAAAGAGAGTTGTGTTTTGGAGTTGACATCAAAAGAGATGTGTTTTGGAGTTGACATCAAAAGAGAGATGTGTTTTGGAGTTGACATCAAAAGAGATGTGTTTTGGAGTTGACATCCAAAGAGAGATGTGTTTTGGAGTTGACATCCAAAGAGAGATGTGTTTTGGAGTTGACATCCAAAGAGATGTGTTTTGGAGTTGACATCCAAAGAGATGTGTTTTGGAGTTGACATCCAAAGAGATGTGTTTTTTGACATCATAAGCAGGTAGTTAGTGTTGTTATGTTCAGGGTTCTACACAGGATGTTTTTACAAAGTGGTGCTGCGGAGTACGCCCGGGGGGAGGCCCGCCCCAGGAGATTTGGGGGTTATTTAACACCTGTAACTGACATTTCCTGCAATCTAGAGAAAAAATAGCCTTATATAATAACAAATGAAGTAATAAATGTAAAAAATATATTTCAGAATTATATAGTGGTGCAGCCAGTCCACAAGGTGGAGCAGCGCCTCTCTCTCGTTCTATGGGGAGAAAGCCATGTGCTGTGTGTATGTGTGTGTGTTTGAGAAAGCGAGAGTGTTAACCCCACCCACATGAATGAGTGACAAATGTTGAAAGCAGCTTAAAATATTCATGAAAGTGTACATACACACACTTCTCAGCTCCAGATTGTAGCACTCAGGCTCCTGAGCAGATTTCATTAGCTTCTGTCTAGACTTGATTTATTACCAGCTGTTTGTTCCACACTCTCCTCTACACTCCTCTACTCTACACTCCTCTCCTCTACACTCCTCTACACTCCTCTACACTCCACTCCTCTACACTCCTCTACACTCCACTCCTCTACACTCCTCTACACTCCACTCCTCTACACTCCTCTACACTCCACTCCTCTACACTCCTCTCCTCTACACTCCTCTACACTCCTCTCCTCTACACTCCTCTACACTCCTCTACACTCCTCTACTCTCCTCTACACTCCTCTACACTCCTCTACACTCCTCTACACTCCTCTACACTCCTCTCCTCTACACTCCTCTACACTCCTCTACACTCCACTCCTCTACACTCCTCTCCTCTACTCCCCTCTACACTCCTCTCCTCTACACTCCTCTACACTCCTCTCCTCTACACTCCTCTCCTCTACACTCCTCTCCTCTACACTCCTCTCCTCTACACTCCTCTACACTCCTCTACACTCCTCTCCTCTACACTCCTCTCCTCTACACTCCTCTACACTCCACTCCTCTACACTCCTCTCCTCTACACTCCTCTCTTCTACACTCCTCTCCTCTACACTCCTCTACTCTACACTCCTCTACACTCCTCTCCTCTACACTCCTCTACACTCCTCTACACTCCTCTCCTCTACACTCCTCTACACTCCTCTCCTCTACACTCCTCTCCTCTACACTCCTCTCCTCTACACTCCTCTACACTCCTCTCCTCTACACTCCTCTACACTCCTCTCTTCTACACTCCTCTCCTCTACACTCCTCTACTCTACACTCCTCTACACTACTCTCCTCTACACTCCTCTCCTCTACACTCCTCTACACTCCTCTACACTCCTCTACACTCCTCTACACTCCTCTACACTCCTCTACACTCCTCTACACTCCTCTCCTCTACACTCCTCTACACTCCTCTACACTCCTCTCCTCTACTCCCCTCTACACTCCTCTCCTCTACACTCCTCTCCTCTACACTCCTCTCCTCTACACTCCTCTACACTCCTCTACACTCCTCTCCTCTACACTCCTCTCCTCTACACTCCTCTACACTCCACTCCTCTACACTCCTCTCCTCTACACTCCTCTCTTCTACACTCCTCTCCTCTACACTCCTCTACTCTACACTCCTCTACACTCCTCTCCTCTACACTCCTCTACACTCCTCTACACTCCTCTCCTCTACACTCCTCTACACTCCTCTCCTCTACACTCCTCTCCTCTACACTCCTCTCCTCTACACTCCTCTACACTCCTCTCCTCTACACTCCTCTACACTCCTCTCTTCTACACTCCTCTCCTCTACACTCCTCTACTCTACACTCCTCTACACTACTCTCCTCTACACTCCTCTACTCTACACTCCTCTACACTCCTCTCCTCTACACTCCTCTACACTCATCTCCTCTACACTCCTCTCCTCTACACTCCTCTACACTCCTCTCCTCTACACTCCTCTACACTCCTCTCTTCTACACTCCTCTCCTCTACACTCCTCTACTCTACACTCCTCTACACTACTCTCCTCTACACTCCTCTACTCTACACTCCTCTACACTCCTCTCCTCTACACTGCTATACACTCCTCTATACTCCTCTCCTTTACACTCCTCTCTTCTACACTCCTCTACACTCCTCTCCTCTACACTGCTATACACTCCTCTACACTCCTCTACTCTACACTCCTCTCCTCTACACTCCTCTACACTCCTCTCCTCTACACTCCACTCCTCTACACTCCTCTCCTCTACACTCCTCTCTTCTACACTCCTCTACACTCCTCTCCTCTACACTCCTCTACTCTACACTCTCTCCTCTACACTCCTTTCCTCTACACTCCTCTCCTCTACACTCCTC
Source organism: Salvelinus fontinalis (assembly GCF_029448725.1). Taxonomy (NCBI): domain Eukaryota; kingdom Metazoa; phylum Chordata; class Actinopteri; order Salmoniformes; family Salmonidae; genus Salvelinus; species Salvelinus fontinalis. The sequence continues at coordinate 13,550,691 of NC_074700.1, read as the reverse complement.
TACTCTACACTCTCTCCTCTACACTCCTTTCCTCTACACTCCTCTCCTCTCCTCTACACTCCTCTACACTCCTCTCCTCTACTCTCATCTACACTCCTCTCCTCTACACTCCTCTACTCTCCTCTACACTCCTCTCCTCTACTCTCCTCTACACTCCTCTCCTATACACTCCTATACACTCCTCTCCTCTCCTCTACACTCCTCTACTCTCATCTACACTCCTCTCCTCTACTCTACTCTACACTCCTCTCCTCTACATTCCTCTCCTCTACACTCCTCTACACTACACTCCTCTCCTCTACTCTCCTCTACACTCCTCTACTCTCATCTACACTCCTCTCCTCTACTCTCCTCTACACTCCTCTCCTCTACTCTACTCTACACTCCTCTACTCTCATCTACACTCCTCTACTCTCCTCTACACTCCTCTCCTCTACACTCCTCTCCTCTACTCTCCTCTACACTCCTCTCTTTTACACTCCTCTCTTCTACACTCCTCTCCTCTACACTCCTCTACACTCCTCTACTCTAGACTCCTCTACCCTCTTCTCCTCTACACTCCTCTTCTCTATACTCCTCTACACTCCTCTCCTATACACTCATCTCCTATACACTCCTCTACACTCCTCTCCTCTACACTCCTCTACTCTACACTCTCTCCTCTACACTCCTTTCCTCTACACTCCTCTCCTCTCCTCTACACTCCTCTACTCTCATCTACACTCCTCTCCTCTACTCTCCTCTACACTCCTCTCCTATATACTCCTCTACACTCCTCTCCTCTACACTCCTCTACTCTACACTCCTCTCCTCTACACTCCTCTCCTCTACACTCCTCTCCTCTACTCTCCTCTACACTCCTCAACTCTCATCTACACTCCTCTCCTCTACTCTCCTCTACACTCCTCTCCTCTACACTCCTTTCCTCTACATTCCTCTCCTCTACTCTCCTCTACACTCCTCTCTTCTACACTCCTCTCCTCTACACTCCTCTACTCTCCTCTACACTCCTCTCCTCTACACTCCTATCCTGCTCTACACTCCTCTACTCTCCTCTACACTCCTCTCCTCTACTCTCCTCTACACTCCTCTCCTCCTCTCCACTCCTCTCCTCTACACTCCTCTCCTCCTCTACACTCCTCTCCTCTACACTCCTCTCCTCTTCTACACTCCTCTACTCTCCTCTACACTCCTCTCCTCTACTCTCCTCTCCTCCTCTACACTCCTCTACTCTACACTCCTCTCCTCCTCTACACGCCTCTCTTCTACTGTCCTCTACACTCCTCTCCTCTACACTCCTCTACTCTCCTCTACACTCCTCTACTCTCCTCCACTCCTCTCCTCTACACTCCTCTCCTCTACACTCATCTCCTCTACACTCCTCTCCTCCTCTACACTCCTCTCCTCTACACTCCTCTCCTCCTCTACACTCCTCTACTCTCCTCTACACTCCTCTCCTCTACACTCCTCTACACTCCTCTCCTCTACACTCCTCTCCTCTACACTCCTCTCCTCTACACTCCTCTACTCTACTCTCCTCTACACTCCTCTCCTCTCCTCTACACTCCTCTCCTCTACACTCCTCTCCTCTACACTCCTCTCCTCTACACTCCTCTACACTCCTCTCCTCTACACTCCTCTACTCTCCTCTACTCTCCTCTCCTCTACACTCCTCTACTCTCCTCTACACTCCTCTCCTCTCCTCTACACTCCTCTTCTCTACACTCCTCTCCTCTACTCTCCTCTACACTCCTCTCTTTTACACTCCTCTCTTCTACACTCCTCTCCTCTACACTCCTCTACACTCCTCTACTCTAGACTCCTCTACCCTCTTCTCCTCTACACTCCTCTTCTCTATACTCGTCTACACTCCTCTCCTATACACTCATCTCCTATACACTCCTCTACACTCCTCTCCTCTACACTCCTCTACTCTACACTCTCTCCTCTACACTCCTTTCCTCTACACTCCTCTCCTCTCCTCTACACTCCTCTACTCTCATCTACACTCCTCTCCTCTACTCTCCTCTACACTCCTCTCCTATACACTCCTCTACACTCCTCTCCTCTACACTCCTCTCCTCTACTCTCCTCTACACTCCTCTACTCTCATCTACACTCCTCTCCTCTACTCTCCTCTACACTCCTCTCCTCTACACTCCTTTCCTCTACATTCCTCTCCTCTACTCTCCTCTACACTCCTCTCTTCTACACTCCTCTCCTCTACACTCCTCTACTCTCCTCTACACTCCTCTCCTCTACACTCCTATCCTCCTCTACACTCCTCTACTCTCCTCTACACTCCTCTCCTCTACTCTCCTCTACACTCCTCTCCTCCTCTCCACTCCTCTCCTCTACACTCCTCTCCTCCTCTACACTCCTCTCCTCTACACTCCTCTCCTCCTCTACACTCCTCTACTCTCCTCTACACTCCTCTCCTCTACTCTCCTCTCCTCCTCTACACTCCTCTACTCTACACTCCTCTCCTCCTCTACACGCCTCTCTTCTACTGTCCTCTACACTCCTCTCCTCTACACTCCTCTACTCTCCTCTACACTCCTCTACTCTCCTCCACTCCTCTCCTCTACACTCCTCTCCTCTACACTCATCTCCTCTACACTCCTCTCCTCCTCTACACTCCTCTCCTCTACACTCCTCTCCTCCTCTACACTCCTCTACTCTCCTCTACACTCCTCTCCTCTACACTCCTCTACACTCCTCTCCTCTACACTCCTCTCCTCTACACTCCTCTCCTCTACACTCCTCTCCTCTACACTCCTCTACTCTACTCTCCTCTACACTCCTCTCCTCTACACTCCTCTCCTCTACACTCCTCTCCTCTACACTCCTCTCCTCTACACTCCTCTCCTCTACACTCCTCTACACTCCTCTACTCTCCTCTACTCTCCTCTCCTCTACACTCCTCTACTCTCCTCTACACTCCTCTCCTCTCCTCTATACTCCTCTCCTCTCCTCTACACTCCTCTCCTCTCCTCTACACTCCTCTCCTCTCCTCTACACTCCTCTCCTCTACACTCCTCTCCTCTACACTCCTCTCCTCTACACTCCTCTCCTCTACACTCCTCTACACTCCTCTCCTCCTGTACACTCCTCGACTCTCCTCTACACTCCTCTCCTCTACACTCCTCTACTCTCCTCCACTCCTCTCCTCTACTCTCCTCTACACTCCTCTCCTCTACACTCCTCTCCTCTACTCTCCTCTACACTCCTCTCCTCTACACTCCTCTACTCTCCCCTACTCTCCTCTACACTCCTCTACACTCCTCTCCTCTACACTCCTCTACTCTCCTCTACACTCCTCTCCTCTACACTCCTCTCCTCTACTCTCCTCTACACTCCTCTCCTCTACACTCCTCTACTCTCCTCTACACTCCTCTCCTCTACACTCCTCTTCTCCTCTACTCTCCTCTACACTCCTCTCCTCTACACTCCTCTACTCTCCTCTACACTCCTCTCCTCTACTCTCCTCTACACTCTTCTCCTCTACACTCCTCTCCTCTACACTACACTCCTCTACTCTCCTCTACACTCCTCTCCTCTACACTCCTCTCCTCTACACTACTCTCCTCTACTCTCCTCTACACTCCTCTCCTCTACACTCCTCTACTCTCCTCTACACTCCTCTTCTCTCCTCTACACTCCTCTCCTCTACTCTCCTCTACACTCCTCTCCTCTACTCTCATCTACACTCCTCTACTCTCCTCCACTCCTCTCCTCTACTCTCCTCTCCACTCCTCTCCTCTACACTCCTCTCCTCCTCTACACTCCTCTACACGCCTCTCCTCTACACTCCTCTACTCTCCTATACACTCCTCTCTTCTACTCCTCTACACTCCTCTCCTCTACACTCCTCTCCTCTACTCTCCTCTACACTCCTCTCCTCTACATTCCTCTCCTCCTCTACACTCCTCTACTCTCCTCTACACTCCTCTCCTCTACACTCCTCTACTCTCCTCCACTCCTATCCTCTACACTCCTCTCCTCTACACTCCTCTCCTCCTCTACACTCCTCTACTCTCCTCTACACTCCTCTACTCTCCTCTACACTCCTCTCCTCTACACTCCTCTACACTCCTCTACACTCCTCTCCTCTACACTCCTCTACTCTCCTCTACACTCCTCTCCTCTACACTCCTCTCCTCTACTCTCCTCTACACTCCTCTCCTATACACTCCTCTACTCTCCTCTACACTCCTCCCCTCTACACTCCTCTCCTCCTCTACTCTCCTCTACACTCCTCTCCTCTACACTCCTCTACTCTCCTCCACTCCTCTCCTCCTCTACTCTCCTCTACACTCCTCTCCTCTACACTCCTCTACTCTCCTCTACACTCCTCTACTCTCCTCTACACTCCTCTCCTCTACTCTCCTCTACACTCCTCTCCTCTACTCTCCTCTACACTCCTCTACTCTCCTCCACTCCTCTCCTCTACTCTCCTCTCCACTCCTCTCCTCTACACTCCTCTCCTCCTCTACACTCCTCTACTCTCCTCTACACGCCTCTCCTCTACACTCCTCTACTCTCCTATACACTCCTCTCTTCTACTCCTCTACACTCCTCTCCTCTACACTCCTCTCCTCTACTCTCCTCTACACTCCTCTCCTCTACATTCCTCTCCTCCTCTACACTCCTCTACTCTCCTCTACACTCCTCTCCTCTACACTCCTCTACTCTCCTCCACTCCTCTCCTCTACACTCCTCTCCTCTACACTCCTCTCCTCCTCTACACTCCTCTACTCTCCTCTACACTCCTCTCCTCTACACTCCTCTACACTCCTCTACTCTCCTCTCCTCTACTCTCCTCTACTCTCCTCCACTCCTATCCTCTACACTCCTCTCCTCTACACTCCTCTACTCTCCTCTACACTCCTCTACACTCCTCTCCACTCCTCTCCTCTACACTCCTCTACTCTCCTCTCCTCTACTCTCCTCTACACTCCTCTCCTCTACACTACTCTCCTCTACTCTCCTCTACACTCCTCTCCTCTACTCTCCTCTACACTCCTCTCCTCTACACTCCTCTCCTCCTCTACACTCCTCTACTCTCCTCTACACTCCTCTCCTCTACACTCCTCTACACTCCTCTACTCTCCTCTACACTCCTCTCCTCTACTCTCCTCTACACTCTTCTCCTCTACACTCCTCTCCTCTACACTACACTCCTCTACTCTCCTCTACACTCCTCTCCTCTACACTCCTCTCCTCTACACTACTCTCCTCTACTCTCCTCTACACTCCTCTCCTCTACACTCTTCTCCTCTACACTCCTCTCCTCTACACTACTCTCCTCTACTCTCCTCTACACTCCTCTCCTCTACACTCCTCTCCTCTATACTACTCTCCTCTACTCTCCTCTACACTCCTCTCCTCTACACTCCTCTCCTCTCCTCTACTCTCCTCTACACTACTCTCCTCTACACTCCTCTCCTCTACTCTCCTCTACACTCCTCTCCTCTCCTCTCCTCTACACTCCTCTACACTCTGTTTTTCGTTCTGTGTGTTTAACTGCAGCCAAGGCCTTATTCAAATATCTTCCCCAAAGTTGGATTGCAAAGATTTCCAGCCAGTCTGTTTGTTGTTTGTCTGTCTCTCACCATCTCTCTGTGTGGGTGTGAGTCTGTGTGTCACTGTGACTGTCTGTCCATCTGTCTGGGTTTCTGTGTGCGTGACTGCGTGTGTGTGTGTAGGAGTGTTTGCGTGTGCATGACTGTGTTTGCGTGTGGGTGTGTGCGTTCGTCTTTGATCTTTGCAGCCCACCTGTGGTCGACTGTGACCTTTTCTGAAGACATGTGGTAGAAGTTCATTACCCCAAAACCCCACCACAGTCTACTCCCACGACACCTCTGCTACAGACCTCTGCTTTCTCCCAAACACACACACACACACACACTAGGAGACAGACAGGGACACAGAGAGACAAACCTCTTATTTACTGACAGATCACCATGCTGCCATACTCTGGTATATACAACCGTGTGTGTGTGTTCAGTCTGGTGCAGGTATGAAGTCTTCTGTCCCAACATGACGAGTGTCTCTGAATCAGCACTGACCAAGGTCTCTAGCAGCCCATGCATGCCATGCAGGCTCACACTTGGAAGTAACACACAAACACACACATTGTATCCTCAGAGAGCTCTAGAGCAGTAAAGGGGAGACTGAAGACAGATACACAGGGAGAGGGGAGTTCAGTCCCTGGTCCTTTACTACCAGTACTGAAGGCATGTTCTTCTTACATACAGGTGTCACTTTATCAGACACAGGAAGAGTGGAGACACAGTGTGTGTGAGAGCAGCGCATGTGTCCCAGCTGCTGCTCAGACAATAGGGTAGATATCAGTACAATAGTGCAGGGCCCCTGCACAACGCAGACTTGACTTGAGCTAAGTCACATGCAGCCTTTCACGACTTTGGCCTCTCTCTTCCCCTCTCTCTTCCCCTCTCTCTTCCCCTCTCTCTTCCCCTCTCTCTCACTCTCTCTCTTCCCCTCTCTCTTCCCCCCTCTCTTACCCTCTCTCTCACTCTCTCTCATTCTCTCTCTTCCCCTTTCTCTTCCCCTCTCTCTTCCCCTCTCTCTTCCCCTCTCTCTTCCCCTCTCTCTCGCTCTCTCACTCTACTCTTCCCCTCTCTCTTCCCCTCTCTCTCTCTCGCTCACTCTCTCTCTTCCCCTCTCTCTTCCCCTCTCTCTTCCCCTCTCTCTTCCCCTCTCTCTCACTCTCTCTCACTCTCTCTCTTCCCCTCTCTCTTCCCCTCTCTCTCACTCTCTCTCACTCTCTCTCGCTCTCTTCACCTTTCTGTCATTTCTTTTTTTTTTCACTCTTTCATCTCTCTGCTTTAACCTTTCTCAGAAAACTGCGATACTGTCCATATTATATTATTGTTAACTGTTTCTCTTGAAAAATCTCCCCACCCGGTCTATTTTCCCACCTTTTATATCTTTTGGTTAGTTGACTTGTGTTTTTCACTCCTCCTCATTCCCTCTTCTCTTTTTTCTCCCTCTACTCCGTCTTGCCGTCTCTCACCCCTGCTTCACTCTCTGTTTTTCATCTCCTCTCTCTACCTTTCTTTCCCTCCTCCCTCATACTCCTCTCTCTACCTTTCTTTCCCTCCTCCCTCATACTCCTCTCTCTCCCTCTTTCTTTCCCTCCTCCCTCATACTCCTCTCTCTACCTCTTTCTTTCCCTCCTCCCTCATACTCCTCTCTCTCCCTCTTTCTTTCCCTCCTCCCTCATACTCCTCTCTCTACCTCTTTCTTTCCCTCCTCCCTCATACTCCTTTCTCTCCCTCTTTCTTTCCCTCCTCCCTCATACTCCTCTCTTTCCCTCTTTCTTTCCCTCCTCCCTCATACTCCTCTCTACCTCTTTCTTTCCCTCCTCCCTCATACTCCTCTCTCTACCTTTCTTTCCCTCCTCCCTCATACTCTTCTCTACCTCTTTCTTTCCCTCCTCCCTCATACTCCTCTCTCTACCTTTCTTTCCCTCCTCCCTCTTACTCCTCTCTCTACCTTTCTTTCCCTCCTCCCTCATACTCCTCTCTCTACCTTTCTTTCCCTCCTCCCTCATACTCCTCTCTCTACCTTTCTTTCCCTCCTCCCTCATACTCCTCTCTCTACCTTTCTTTCCCTCCTCCCTCATACTCCTCTCTCTACCTTTCTTTCCCTCCTCCCTCATACTCCTCTCTCTCCCTCTTTCTTTCCCTCCTCCATCATACTCCTCTCTCTCCCTCTTTCTTTCCCTCCTCCCTCATACTCCTCTCTCTACCTCTTCCTTTCCCTCCTCCCTCATACTCCTCTCTCTACCTCTTTCTTTCCCTCCTCCCTCATACTCCTCTCTCTACCTCTTTCTTTCCCTCCTCCCTCATACTCCTCTCTCTACCTCTTTCTTTCCCTCCTCCCTCATACTCCTCTCTCTACCTCTTTCTTTCCCTCCTCCCTCATACTCCTCTCTCTACCTCTTTCTTTCCCTCCTCCCTCATACTCCTCTCTCTACCTCTTTCTTTCCCTCCTCCCTCATACTTTTCTCTCTACCTCTTTCTTTCCCTCTTCCCTCGTACTCCTCTCTCTACCTCTTTCTTTCCCTCCTCCCTCATACTCCTCTCTCTACCTCTTTCTTTCCCTCCTCCCTCATACTCCTCTCTCTACCTCTTTCTTTCCCTCCTCCCTCATACTCCTCTCTCTACCTCTTTCTTTCCCTCCTCCATCATACTCCTCTCTCTACCTCTTTCTTTCCCTCCTCCATCATACTCCTCTCTCTACCTCTTTCTTTCCCTCCTCCCTCATACTCCTCTCTCTACCTCTTCCTTTCCCTCCTCCCTCATACTCCTCTCTCTACCTCTTTCTTTCCCTCCTCCCTCATACTCCTCTCTCTACCTCTTTCTTTCCCTCCTCCCTCATACTCCTCTCTCTACCTCTTTCTTTCCCTCCTCCCTCATACTCCTCTCTCTACCTCTTTCTTTCCCTCCTCCCTCATACTCCTCTCTCTACCTCTTTCTTTCCCTCCTCCCTCATACTCCTCTCTCTACCTCTTTCTTTCCCTCCTCCCTCATACTTTTCTCTCTACCTCTTTCTTTCCCTCTTCCCTCGTACTCCTCTCTCTACCTCTTTCTTTCCCTCCTCCCTCATACTCCTCTCTCTACCTCTTTCTTTCCCTCCTCCCTCATACTCCTCTCTCTACCTCTTTCTTTCCCTCCTCCCTCATACTCCTCTCTCTACCTCTTTCTTTCCCTCCTCCATCATACTCCTCTCTCTACCTCTTTCTTTCCCTCCTCCATCATACTCCTCTCTCTACCTCTTTCTTTCCCTCCTCCCTCATACTCCTCTCTCTCCCTCTTTCTTTCCCTCCTCCCTTATACTCCTCTCTCTACCTCTTTCTTTCCCTCCTCCCTCATACTCCTCTCTCTACCTCTTTCTTTCCCTCCTCCCTCATACTCCTCTCTCTACCTCTTTCTTTCCCTCCTCCCTCATACTCCTCTTTCTACCTCTTTCTTTCCCTCCTCCCTCATACTCCTCTCTCTACCTTTCTTTCCCTCCTCCCTCTTACTCCTCTCTCTACCTCTTTCTTTCCCTCCTCCCTCTTACCTCTCTCTCTACCTCTTTCTTTCCCTCCTCCCTCATACTCCTCTCTCTACCTCTTTCTTTCCCTCCTCCCTCATACTCCTCTCTCTACCTCTTTCTTTCCCTCCTCCCTCATACTCCTCTCTCTACCTCTTTCTTTCACCCCTCATACTCCTCTCTCTACCTCTTTCTTTCCCTCCTCCCTCATACTCCTCTCTCTCTCCCTCGTGTCTCTCCCTCGTGTCTCCCCCCTCTACTGTTATACCCCCTTGTCTCTAATGTAGCTATACTAGACTGGTTCTCCCTCCTCCTCCTCTCTAATGTATCTATACTAGACTGGTTCTCACTCCTCCTCTCTAATGTATCTATTCTAGACTGGTTCTCCCTCCTCCTCCTCTCCAATGTATCTATTCTAGACTGGTTCTCCCTCCTCCTCCTCTCTAATGTATCTATTCTAGACTGGTTCTCCCTCCTCCTCCTCTCTAATGTATCTATACTGGACTGGTTCTCCCTCCTCCTCTCTAATGTATCTATACTAGACTGGTTCTCCCTCCTCCTCTCTAATGTATCTATTCTAGACTGGTTCTCCCTCCTCCTCTCTAATGTATCTATTCTAGACTGGTTCTCCCTCCTCCTCCTCTCCAATGTATCTATTCTAGACTGGTTCTCCCTCCTCCTCCTCTCTAATGTATCTATACTAGACTGGTTCTCCCTCCTCCTCCTCTCTAATGTATCTATTCTAGACTGGTTCTCCCTCCTCCTCCTCTCTAATGTAGCTATACTGGACTGGTTCTCCCTCCTCCTCCTCTCTAATGTATCTATTCTAGACTGGTTCTCCCTCCTCCTCCTCTCTAATGTAGCTATACTAGACTGGTGCTCCCTCCTCCTCCTCTCTAATGTATCTATTCTAGACTGGTTCTCCCTCCTCCTCCTCTCTAATGTATCTATTCTAGACTGGTTCTCCCTCCTCCTCCTCTCTAATGTAGCTATACTAGACTGGTTCTCCCTCCTCCTCCTCTCTAATGTATCTATTCTAGACTGGTTCTCCCTCCTCCTCCTCTCTAATGTATCTATTCTAGACTTGATCTCCCTCCTCCTCTCTAATGTATCTATTCTAGACTGGTTCTCCCTCCTCCTCTCTAATGTATCTATACTGGACTGGTTCTTCCTCCCCCTCCTCCTCTCTAATGTAGCTATACTAGACTGGTTCTCCCTCCTCCTCCTCTCTAATGTATCTATTCTAGACTGGTTCTCCCTCCTCCTCTCTAATGTATCTATACTAGACTGGTTCTCCCTCCTCCTCCTCTCTAATGTATCTATTCTAGACTGGTTCTCCCTCCTCCTCCTCTCTAATGTATCTATTCTAGACTGGTTCTCCCTCCTCCTCCTCTCTAATGTATCTATTCTAGACTGGTTCTCCCTCCTCCTCCTCTCTAATGTAGCTATACTAGACTGGTTCTCCCTCCTCCTCCTCTCTAATGTATCTATTCTAGACTGGTTCTCCCTCCTCCTCCTCTCTAATGTATCTATACTGGACTGGTTCTCCCTCCTCCTCCTCTCTAATGTATCTATTCTAGACTGGTTCTCCCTCCTCCTCTCTAATGTATCTATACTAGACTTGTTCTCCCTCCTCTCTAATGTATCTATACTAGACTGGTTCTCCCTCCTCCTCCTCTCTAATGTATCTATTCTAGACTTGATCTCCCTCCTCCTCTCTAATGTATCTATTCTAGACTGGTTCTCCCTCCTCCTCCTCTCTAATGTATCTATTCTAGACTTGATCTCCCTCCTCCTCTCTAATATATCTATACTAGACTGGTTCTCCCTCCTCCTCCTCTCTAATGTATCTATTCTAGACTGGTTCTCCCTCCTCCTCTCCAATGTATCTATACTGGACTGGTTCTCCCTCCTCCTCTCTAATGTATCTATTCTAGACTGGTTCTCCCTCCTCCTCCTCTCTAATGTATCTATTCTAGACTGGTTCTCCCTCCTCCTCTCTAATGTATCTATACTAGACTGGTTCTCCCTCCTCCTCTCTAATGTATCTATACTAGACTGGTTCTCCCTCCTCCTCTCTAATGTATCTATTCTAGACTTGTTCTCCCTCCTCCTCCTCTCTAATGTATCTATTCTAGACTGGTTCTCCCTCCTCCTCTCTAATGTATCTATACTAGACTGGTTCTCCCTCCTCCTCTCTAATGTATCTATACTAGACTGGTTCTCCCTCCTCCTCTCTAATGTATCTATTCTAGACCTGATCTCCCTCCTCCTCTCTAATGTATCTATTCTAGACTGGTTCTCCCTCCTCCTCTCTAATGTATCTATACTGGACTGGTTCTTCCTCCCCCTCCTCCTCTCTAATGTAGCTATACTGGACTGGTTCTCCCTCCTCCTCCTCTCTAATGTATCTATTCTAGACTGGTTCTCCCTCCTCCTCTCTAATGTATCTATACTAGACTGGTTCTCCCTCCTCCTCCTCTCTAATGTATCTATTCTAGACTGGTTCTCCCTCCTCCTCCTCTCTAATGTATCTATTCTAGACTGGTTCTCCCTCCTCCTCCTCTCTAATGTATCTATTCTAGACTGGTTCTCCCTCCTCCTCCTCTCTAATGTAGCTATACTAGACTGGTTCTCCCTCCTCCTCCTCTCTAATGTATCTATTCTAGACTGGTTCTCCCTCCTCCTCCTCTCTAATGTATCTATACTGGACTGGTTCTCCCTCCTCCTCCTCTCTAATGTATCTATTCTAGACTGGTTCTCCCTCCTCCTCTCTAATGTATCTATACTAGACTTGTTCTCCCTCCTCTCTAATGTATCTATACTAGACTGGTTCTCCCTCCTCCTCCTCTCTAATGTATCTATTCTAGACTTGATCTCCCTCCTCCTCTCTAATGTATCTATTCTAGACTGGTTCTCCCTCCTCCTCCTCTCTAATGTATCTATTCTAGACTTGATCTCCCTCCTCCTCTCTAATATATCTATACTAGACTGGTTCTCCCTCCTCCTCCTCTCTAATGTATCTATTCTAGACTGGTTCTCCCTCCTCCTCCTCTCTAATGTATCTATTCTAGACTGGTTCTCCCTCCTCCTCCTCTCTAATGTATCTATTCTAGACTGGTTCTCCCTCCTCCTCCTCTCTAATGTAGCTATACTAGACTGGTTCTCCCTCCTCCTCCTCTCTAATGTATCTATTCTAGACTGGTTCTCCCTCCTCCTCCTCTCTAATGTATCTATACTGGACTGGTTCTCCCTCCTCCTCCTCTCTAATGTATCTATTCTAGACTGGTTCTCCCTCCTCCTCTCTAATGTATCTATACTAGACTTGTTCTCCCTCCTCTCTAATGTATCTATACTAGACTGGTTCTCCCTCCTCCTCCTCTCTAATGTATCTATTCTAGACTGGTTCTCCCTCCTCCTCTCCAATGTATCTATACTGGACTGGTTCTCCCTCCTCCTCTCTAATGTATCTATTCTAGACTGGTTCTCCCTCCTCCTCCTCTCTAATGTATCTATTCTAGACTGGTTCTCCCTCCTCCTCTCTAATGTATCTATACTAGACTGGTTCTCCCTCCTCCTCTCTAATGTATCTATACTAGACTGGTTCTCCCTCCTCCTCTCTAATGTATCTATTCTAGACTTGTTCTCCCTCCTCCTCCTCTCTAATGTATCTATTCTAGACTGGTTCTCCCTCCTCCTCTCTAATGTATCTATACTAGACTGGTTCTCCCTCCTCCTCTCTAATGTATCTATACTAGACTGGTTCTCCCTCCTCCTCTCTAATGTATCTATACTAGACTGGTTCTCCCTCCTCCTCTCTAATGTATCTATTCTAGACTGGTTCTCCCTCCTCCTCCTCTCCAGTGTATATCTCTGGTAAGCTGGTTCATGTCCCCGAGTCTTCCTCCCACGGGTTGACCTTTACATATATTGTGTTAGCCGTACTTATCATCTGATCTCAGTTCAGCCTTATCTCTAATGAACTCTTAGAATCAACCTCATCTCCCCCACACATTTCACTCTGGGCTGATCTTGAGTCAGAATTGACATTTAGTTTAGTTTTAGCATAAAAGGACCTTAGGCTACGCCGATATGGGCAATATAAATGCACCATGTCTGTAAATCAGCTATGACATTCCCAAAGTATGGGCTTGTGTTATCTATTGGAAGAGTGTATTTGAACATAATGTCATGGCCAACTAGTTATATTTTCACCTCCAACAAACTGCTAACTAAACTAAAAAGCAATCATTCACACTGAGGTCAGAGTCACCCCCAGCCATACATTACATTGTACATTCATCCATTCTGTTTTGAGGTGGAAATACACAGTAGCCCTAAATGCTTCCTCACCTTTTCCAGATATTGTTAGTATCCCACCTTAACTGTAGAGGCCTCTGAAGGCCCTCCCCACCAGCTGTGGCCCTCCAGGGAAGAAGGCCTACTATCCCTGACCCCTATAGGTTAAAGGTCAAGTGCCCTAACTGCTAGTCCACGTGACTGCTTGGAGCAGAAGAATGTATACCTGCCACTCATTGACACAGCTGTCAGGACCTGTGTTTATAGAAGTACACGTGAAAGCGTGCCTGCAGCTAAGTACATGTTAAAACTAAGAGTGTAATTAGGTAGATGTATAGACATGGTATTGCCATTTGTATTTTCCATGACCCTGCATCTTGAGTTGGAAGATACAGAGAGAGAGGAAGACAGAGAGAGAGGTTATCAGTCTAAGTCAGTGGAGACAGTGAAAAGGTGACCAGCAAGACTGCTGTCAGTAGGTTGTACAGACTGAGATTTTATTTATTTATCCTTTATCTATCTAGGTGAGTCAGTTAAGAACAAATTCTTATTTACAATGACGGCCTACCTTGGCCAAACCTGGACCACACTGGGCCAATTGTGCGCCGCCCTATGGGACTCCCAGTCACGGCCGGTTGTGATACAGCCTGGAATCGAACCAGTGTCTAGAATGATGCCTCTAGCACTGCGATGCAGTGCCTTAGACCGCTGCGCCACTCGGGAGCCCAGATACAGTGTGAGAGAAGAGAGGTGGAGAGGAGAACAGGAGGAGGAGAGGAGAACAAGAGGAGGGGAACAAGATGAGGAGAGGAGAACAAGATGAGGAGAGGAGAACAAGATGAGGAGAGGAGAACAGGAGGATGAGAGGAGAACAAGAGGAGAGGAGAACAAGATGAGGAGAACAGGAGGAGGAGAGCAGAACAGGAGGAGGAGAACAGGATGAGGAGAGAACAAGAGGAGGAGAGAACAGGAGGAGGAGAGAACAGGAGGAGGAGAGAACAGGAGGAGGAGAGAACAGGAGGAGGAGAGAACAAGAGGAGGAGAGGAGAACAGGAGGAGGAGAGAACAAGAGGAGGAGAGGAGAACAGGAGGAGGAGAGAACAAGAGGAGGAGAGAACAAGAGGAGGAGAGGAGAACAGGAGGAGGAGAGAACAAGAGGAGGAGAGAACAGGAGGAGGAGAGAACAGGAGGAGGAGAGAACAGGAGGAGGAGAGAACAAGAGGAGGAGAGGAGAACAGGAGGAGGAGAGAACAAGAGGAGGAGAGAACAAGAGGAGGAGAGGAGAACAGGAGGAGGAGAGAACAAGAGGAGGAGAGGAGACCAGGAGGAGGAGAGAACAAGAGGAGGAGAGGAGAACAGGAGGAGGAGAGAACAAGAGGAGGAGAGAACAAGAGGAGGAGAGGAGAACAGGAGGAGAAGAGAACAAGAGGAGGAGAGGAGAACAGGAGGAGGAGAGGAGAACAGGAGGAGGAGAACAGGAGGAGGAGAGGAGAACAGGAGGAGGAGAGAACAAGAGGAGGAGAGAACAAGAGGAGGAGAGAACAGGAGGAGGAGAGAACAAGAGGAGGAGAGAACGAGAGGAGGAGAGGAGAACAGGAGGAGGAGAGAACAGGAGGAGGAGAGAACAAGAGGAGGAGAGGAGAACAGGAGGAGGAGAGAACAGGAGGAGGAGAGAACAAGAGGAGGAGAGGAGAACAGGAGGAGGAGAGAACAAGAGGATGAGAGGAGAACAGGAGGAGAGAACAGGAGGAGGAGAGAACAAGAGGAGGAGAGGAGAACAGGAGGAGGAGAGGAGAACAGGAGGAGAGGAGAACAGGAGGAGGAGAGAACAGGAGGAGGAGAGAACAAGAGGAGGAGAGAACAAGAGGAGGAGAGAACAAGAGGAGGAGAGAACAAGAGGAGGAGAGGAGAACAGGAGGAGGAGAGAACAAGAAGAGGAGAACAGGAGAACAGGAGGAGGAGAGGAGAACAGGAGGAGGAGAGAACAAGAGGAGGAGAGGAGAACAGGAGGAGGAGAGAACAGGAGGAGGAGAGAACAAGAGGAGGAGAGAACAAGAGGAGGAGGAGAGAACAAGAGGAGGAGGAGAGAACAAGAGGAGGAGAGGAGAACAAGAGGAGGAGAGAACAAGAGGAGGAGAGGAGAACAGGAGGAGGAGAGAACAAGAGGAGGAGAGAACAGGAGGCGGAGAGGAGAACAGGAGGAGGAGAGAACAGGAGGAGGAGAGAACAAGAGGAGGAGAGGAGAACAGGAGGAGAGGAGAACAGGAGGAGGAGAGAACAGGAGGAGGAGAGGAGAACAGGAGGAGGAGAGAACAGGAGGAGGAGAGAACAAGAGGAGGAGAGGAGAACAGGAGGAGGAGAGAACAAGAGGAGGAGAGAACAAGAGGAGGAGAGAACAGGAGGAGGAGAGGAGAACAGGAGGAGGAGAGAACAGGAGGAGGAGAGAACAAGAGGAGGAGAGGAGAACAGGAGGAGGAGAGGAGAACAGGAGGAGGAGAGAACAAGAGGAGGAGGAGAGAACAAGAGGAGGAGGAGAGAACAGGAGGAGGAGAGAACAAGAGGAGGAGAGGAGAACAGGAGGAGGAGAGAACAGGAGGAGGAGAGAACAGGAGGAGGAGAGAACAAGAGGAGGAGAGTAGAACAGGAGGAGGAGAGAACAAGAGGAGGAGAGAACAAGAGGGGGAGAGGTGAACAGGAGGAGGAGAGAACAGGAGGAGGAGAGAACAAGTGGAGGAGAGAACAGAAGGAGGAGAGAACAGGAGGAGGAGAGAACAAGAGGAGGAGAGGAGAACAGGAGGAGAGGAGAACAGGAGGAG
Organism: Salvelinus fontinalis; assembly: GCF_029448725.1. NCBI lineage: Eukaryota > Metazoa > Chordata > Actinopteri > Salmoniformes > Salmonidae > Salvelinus > Salvelinus fontinalis. The sequence continues at coordinate 13,534,510 of NC_074700.1, read as the reverse complement.
GAGAGAACAGGAGGAGGAGAGAACAAGAGGAGGAGAGGAGAACAGGAGGAGAGGAGAACAGGAGGAGGAGAGAACAGGAGGAGGAGAGAACAGGAGGAGGAGAGGAGAACAGGAGGAGGAGAGAACAGGAGGAGGAGAGAACAAGAGGAGGAGAGGAGAACAGGAGGAGAGGAGAACAGGAGGAGGAGAGAACAGGAGGAGGAGAGAACAAGAGGAGGAGAGGAGAACAGGAGGAGGAGAGAACAGGAGGAGGAGAGAACAGGAGGAGGAGAGAACAGGAGGAGGAGAGAACAGGAGGAGGAGAGAACAGGAGGAGGAGAGAACAGGAGGAGGAGAGAACAAGAGGAGGAGAGGAGAACAGGAGGAGGAGAGGAGAACAGGAGGAGGAGAGAACAGGAGGAGGAGAGGAGAACAGGAGGAGAGGAGAACAGGAGGAGGAGAGAACAGGAGGAGTAGAGAACAGGGGGGGAGAGGAGAACAGGAGGAGGAGAGAACAGGAGGAGGAGAGGAGAACAGGAGGAGGAGAGGAGAACAGGAGGAGGAGAGAACAGGAGGAGGAGAGGTGAACAAGAGGAGGAGGTGAACAGGAGGAGGAGAGAACAGGTGGAGGAGAGAACAGGTGGAGGAGAGGAGAACAAGAGGAGGAGAGGAGAACAGGAGGAGGAGAGATGGAGGGAGGACAGACAGGGGAGGGAGGAGAGGAGAACAGTTCAAATAGGGAGTAGGAGTGGGTAGTGTACATGACATTTAGGTTGAGTGCACTCGGTGTAAACCACAACCCCATGTCAGGAAAGGGCATGCAAACCGATGTGTATGTGTGTGGGAAGAGGTGTACCAGAGTGCCACCTGTTCTTGTTCACATGACCCTGGGGTAACACTTTGAGTCACTCGGGAACAGGCAGCACATGCCACACACAGACACAGATGGCCACAGCACCAGCCAAGGCAGTGCTGCGTGTTTGTGCTGATTCACACTGTGGCTTTATAAACCACAGAGTGACAAGTTAACCATGTTTTGACCACAGACTAAAATGTTGACCGTTTGCGAACCCCAAACTGCAATGTTTGTTGTATTACCATTCCACCGTAGAATGACACGTCAGCCATGTTGTAACCACTTACTAAAATGTGGAGCGCCTTTTGACCCCAAGTCTAGACTGACCGTGTTGTCGACCATGTTCTGTCTTCCAGGAGGCAGACAGACAGACAGGGAGACAGACAGACACGTGGTAATATGTTGGTCAACTGAAGCTCTACAACGTCCCTGCCACTGACCAGGCTGAAGACGTGTGATACAGGTAAGCCTCTACCGCTCTGATGCTTTTTACTTCACTGTGTCTGTGACACACACACTTCACTCTCTCTCTCCCAGTCTCACTCTCTCTCTCCGTCTCACTCTCTCTCTCCCAGTCTCACTCTCCCAGTCTCACTCTCTCTCTCCCAGTCTCACTCTTTCTCCCAATCTCACTCTCCCAGTCTCACCCTCTCTCTCCCAGTCTCACTCTCTCTCTCCCAGTCTCACTCTCTCTCTCCCAGTCTCACTCTCCCAGTCTCACTCTCTCTCTCCCAGTCTCACTCTCTCTCTCCCAGTCTCACTCTCCCAGTCTCACTCTCTCTCTCCCAGTCTCACTCTCTCTCTCCCAGTCTCTCTCTCCCAGTCTCACTCTCTCTCCCAGTCTAACTCTCTCTCTCAGTCTCTCCCAGTCTCACTCTCTCTCCCAGTCTCACTCTCTCTCCCAGTCTCACTCTCTCTCCCAGTCTCACTCTCTCTCCCAGTCTCACTCTCTCCCAGTCTCACTCTCTCTCCCAGTCTCACTCTCTCTCTCAGTCACTCCCAGTCTCACTCTCTCTACCAGTCTCACTCTCTCTCTCCCAATCTCACTCTCTCTCCCAGTCTCACTCTCTCTCTCCGTCTCACTCTCTCTCCCAGTCTCACTCTCCCAGTCTCGCTCTCTCTCTCCCAGTCTCACTCTCTCTCTCCCAATCTCACTCTCTCTCTCCCAATCTCACTCTCCCAGTCTCACCCTCTCTCTCCCAGTCTCACTCTCTCTCTCCCAGTCTCACTCTCTCTCTCCCAGTCTCACTCTCCCAGTCTCACTCTCTCTCTCCCAGTCTCACTCTCTCTCTCCCAGTCTCACTCTCCCAGTCTCACTCTCTCTCTCTCCCAGTCTCACTCTCTCCCAGTCTCACTCTCCCGGTCTCACTCTCTCTCTGCCAGTCTCACTCTCTCTCTCCCAGTCTCACTCTCCCAGTCTCACGCTCTCTCTCCCAGTCTCTCCCAGTCTCACTCTCTCTCTCTCCCAGTATCACTCTCTCTCTCTCCCAGTCTCTCTCTCCCAGTCTCTCTCTCTCCCAGTCTCACTCTCCCAGTCTCACTCTCTCTCTCCCAGTCTCACTCTCTCTCTCCCAGTATCACTCTCTCTCTCCCACTCTCTCTCTCCCAGTCTCTCTCTCTCCCAGTCTCACCCCTCTCTGTCTCCCAGTCTCTCTCTCTCTCTCCCAGTCTCTCCCAGTCTCACTCTCTCTCTCTCCCAGTATCTCTCTCTCTCTCTCCCAGTCTCTCTCTCCCAGTCTCTCTCTCTCCCAGTCTCACTCTCCCAGTCTCACTCTCTCTCTCCCAGTCTCACTCTCTCTCTCCCAGTATCACTCTCTCTCTCCCACTCTCTCTCTCCCAGTCTCTCTCTCTCCCAGTCTCTCCCCCCTCTCTCTCCCAGTCTCTCTCTCTCCCAGTCTCTCTCTCTCTCTCTCCCCCAGTCTCTCTTTCTCTCTCTCTCTCCCAGTCTCTCTCTCTCCCAGTCTCTCTCTCTCCCAGTCTCTCTCTCTCCCAGTCTCTCTCTCTGGGAGAGAGTGAGAGAAATTTGTGATAATGAGTGAGGCTTGTGTAA